>NC_057794.1:255426025-255688453 GCF_018294505.1 Triticum aestivum
GTGCCTAGTGCCCCGGGCATGCTTCCAGATCATGCACTTCGTGGGGATGTGGGCAGCGTCCCAGCAGCAGATCCAGCATGCGAACAGCTTGGTGTCGACACACTTGTGAGTCCGACTATCGAGGCGGTCGATGATCACCTTGTCGCCGATGGCCTCCACCGCGCCCTCCATCATCCTAAGCTGCATGGGGAGCTTCTCGATGACGACCCGCATGTGCAACATCCACTTAAGCCAGACGGCGTGAGCATCCTCCCTCTAGGGCTCGAGTAGGAATGGCACGCCATCAACCGACAACGAGCCGCGTCGCACCGCCAGGTCCTTATGCGCCGGCAGGGTGAAGTAGATGAAGAAGTCCTCGGGGTCGTGGTTGGTGACACGGAGCAGGTGCGGGGGGGTCTTGAGCTCGCGCTCGATTGCGCGCCCGAGGGACAGCGGGCTCGCCCCATGCGCCGTGGTGCCCACCGTCGTGACCATGACGGCGTGCTGGTTCAGCAGGAAGACCTGGTGCTCCATCGCGGGTGAGGAGGCGATGACCCTATGGCTGTTGCGGGGGCGGCGGACGTGGTTGATGAGGGCACCCGACTCCATGGCCTGGCGATGCGGGGGTGGTGGCATGGGTGGAAAGATCAGACGCTCACGGACCGGCCGGCGGGGGGAGCGCGGCGGGTTAGCAGCCAAGCTCTTTCCTTTGTCACGTGGGTTCTCAGAGCACTCCCGACCGAAATGGCCTCGACGTTTGCAGATTATGCAGCGGAGAGGATCCATACAGTCAATTCTATGGTGGTGAGGGCTCAGGCAGCGCAAGTAGAGGCCCTTGAATCTGCTTAAAAAGGCTTCCCTGCCCGCAGAGGAGCTGTGGTTGCGGCTGTGGCAACGTAGCTGGCTCCTTGATTTCTACCTAACACTTAATGGATCCCTGCTGGCGTGGCGGTTCTTGCATGATTGCTGGACCTCCCATCCTTCTTCAATGTCGTCGATGGCCGGAGAGGGCAATGGATTCTCACTTACCACGATGGATTTGAGGCGGGGGCGCTCAGTTGGGGAGCCACGCCGCCGCCCGCCGGTCCGAAGCCCGCAGCCTCGGCCCCCATGCTAGATCCATGCGAGAGACAGCTCGGGCTCTAGGGATCCCGCGACGACGGAGATAGAGGAGTCTCCGGCACCTCTGACTGACCGCTGGATTCGCCATGGATCTCCTCCTTTTCGGGGGTGCCCCATTCAAGGCTCGTGGCGGGCAAGGCCGGAGCGCGCGTAGGGGAGCGGGGTGACATATCCCCTAGGGCCGGCGGCAGTAGTAAAGGATGGGGAGGAGGGTGGGTGGCCGCCGCGGCCGGAGTGGCCAGCGGTCCGGGCGAAGGGGGAGAGGAGCTCAGCTCAGCTCAAACATATGCACTTTTATTTGTACTTTCTCCTCATTATTTTAGATTTATAAGAAGGGAGGAAATAAATAATATTGTAATTAAAACGGGGTGCAAGGAAAAAGCTAGAAGAAAAGAAAATAGTTCGTGAAGACTTATTCAAAGTGGTGGCCATCTTAATAAACACATTAGTTCTCATGTTATTCTAATGTAAAACACTCGGGAGGAAAGGGAAAAGAAAAAATAGGAAGCTAACTTGAGCTCTAACCCTTTTTTTGCATTGAGCTTCGATGTTATGTCAGCGTGAAAAGTTGCACAAACCTAGTAGAAGGATCTTTTGTCTTTGATGTGTAAAAATCTCAACTTAATAAAATTTTATTATTTTTATTTCCAAAAATACTCTCCATATGAAAATATTATTTCGATAGGCAATTACCATTCATACCATTTTTTAAGTGTGTTTGCATTATTTCCAGAAATATTGTTTGCATAGAGTACTATTCACACATAGGGTCAGCTCACCAGTTTACCTACTATTTACGGAGATAGTTCATTGGGAGCCACTATTCATAGACACTATTTTTATTGTTGCCATGTGTTGAGCTAGGAAGAGCCATCCCTCTGAAAGTGCAACTATCCTTGGGTGGTTTTGGTAATCCCTAACAACATATAACTCATTGAGATAATGCTACTTAAAGATAAACATTTCAGGAAATATCAATGATTGGCATGGCATGGATGAGAAAAGTGGATCCCTCAAAATTCTAAGGACAAAGAATTGGCTCAAGCACAAAGCTCAGGACTCTACATCTTTTCATTTAAGTGATCCAAGATCACATTGAGTCCATAGGAAAAGCCAATACTATTAAGAGAGGACGAGGTGTTGCCTAATGGCTTACTTGCTCAAAGTGCTTAGTGATATGCTCCAAAAGCCCTCAACTACTTTCTCACATCCACATATGTCCCAATCCAAAAGTCAAACTCGGCCCCACCGAAACTTTCTATCCGGCGCCATCGAGTTTTGTTGACATAGCCACTACCAGAAACCCTAGTTTTTTCGGTCTCACCGATAGGGATCTCGGTCTCACCGAGATGGGATTGTAATCTCTCTGTTTTCCTTCATAACATTTCGGTCAAACTGAGATGAGTGATCGGTCCCACCGAGATTGCAATGCAAACTCTCTGTTTCCTTTTCATAACATTTTGGTCCAACCGAGATGAGCGAATTGGTCCCACCGAGTTTGCCTGAGCAACTCTCTGTTTGTCCATTGCCAAAATCGGTCCCACCGAGTTTGTGTAATCGGTCTCACCGAGATTACGTTATGCCCTAACCCTAAAAAAATCGGTCCCACCGAGTTGACATGTTGGTCCCACCAAAAATCCTAACGTTCACATTTTGAACTAAATCGGTCTGACCGAGTTTCATGATTTGGTCCCATCGAGTTAGGTGATTTGTGTGTAACAGTTAGATTTTGTGTGGAGGCTATTTATACCCCTCCACCCACTCTTCATTCATGGAGAGAGCCATCAGAACATGCCTACACTTCCAACATACATTTTTTGAGAGAGAACCACCTACACTTGTGTTGAGGTCAAGATATTCCACTCCAACAACATAAATCTTGATCTCTAGCCTTCCCCAAGTTGCTTCCCACTCAAATCATCTTTCCACCAAATCCAAATCCTGTGAGAGAGAGTTGAGTGTTGGGGAGACTATCATTTGAAGCACAAGGGCAAGGAGTTCATCATCAACACACCATTTGTTACCTCTTGGAGAGTGGTGTCTCCTAGATTGGTTAGGTGTCACTTGGGAGCCTCCGTCAAGATTGTGGAGTTGAACCAAGGAGTTTGTAAGGGCAAGGAGATCGCCTACTTCGTGAAGATCTACCCGAGTGAGGCAAGTCCTTCGTGGGCGACGGCCATGGTGGTATAGACATGGTTGCTTCTTTGTGGACCCTTCGTGGGTGGAGCCCTCCGTGGACTCGCACAACCATTACCCTTCATGGGTTGAAGTCTCCATCAACGTGGATGTATGATAGCACCACCTATTGGAACCACGCCAAAAATCTCCGTGCCTCCAATTGCGTTTGCACACTCCAAACTCCTTCCTTTACCTTCATATGCAATTGTTTTACTTTCCGCTGCTATACTCTTAAAATTACATGTGTAGGTTGATTGCTTGACTTGTGCTAAGTTGCTAAAATCTGCCTAGAACTAAAATTGGGAAAAGGCTAGATTTTTATTTGGTCAAGTAGTCTAATCACCCCCCCCCTCTAGACATACGTTTGATCCTACAAGTGGTATCAGAGCTTTGGTCTCCATTTGCTTTGATTTCCATATCTCTTGGTGGTCATAGCATTGGTTTCACAACTTAGGAGAGTATGGTGTCTAGCGACGAAAATTACCACCGTAGAGGTCCTTACTTTGATGGTACAAATTTTGCTAGTTGGAAGCATAAGATGAAAATGCACATTCTTGGACATAACCCTGCCGTTTGGGCTATTATGTGTATTGGCTTGCAAGGTTAATTCTTCGATGGGAGAGAGCCAAACCGTGAAGCTACCGCGGAAGAGTTGAAGATGCTACAATACAATGCTCAAGCTTGTGATATTCTCTTCAACGGATTATGCCCCGAAGAATTCAACAAAATCAGTCGTCTTGAGAATGCAAAGGAAATTTGGGATACTTTGATTGATATGCACGAAGGTACCGAATCTGTCAAGGAATCCAAATTGGATGTGCTTCAAAGTCAGCTTGACAAGTTCAAAATGAAGGATGGTGAAGGCGTCGCTGAAATGTACTCTAGACTTGCTCTCATCACAAATGAGATTGCCGGCTTAGGAAGTGAAGATATGACCGATAGATTCATCATCAAGAAGATATAAGATCCTTGGATGGAAAATATGATACCGTGGGCACATTGATCCAAATGATGCCATATTACAAAGATCTCAAGCCAACAGAAGTTATTGGAAGAATTGTTGCTCATGAGATGTCACTCAAGGATAAGGAAGAGCTTCACAACAAGTCAAGTGGTGTTGACAAAGCCTCGTGTGATGCTCCCACATCATCAAGTGAGAAGCAAACCATCAATGAAGAATTGAGACTAATGGTGAAGAACTTCAACAAGTTCTACAAGAGTAGAAGCAAGGAAAGAAGTTCCAAGTCAAGGTCCTACAATGACAAAAGATCTTCTAGTCATGAGCCTAATTGCTACAATTGTGGAAGACTTGGACACTACTCCAATGAATGTACGCCCCCCTACAAAAGAAGAGAAGATTCTCCCAAAAGGAGTAGAAGAGAAGAATCACCATCAAGAGAGAGAAGGAGTAGAGATGATCGTTATGAACGAAGACCCTCTCGGAGAAGCAAGGACTCGGAAAGGAAGGACAAGTCATCAAGGAGCTACACAAAAAGAAGACATCAAGCTCATGTTAGTGAATGGGTATCCGGTTCCGACTCCGACAATCACTCCGAAAGAAGTTATCACTCTGACTCCTAATATACTCAAGATGAAGGTGTTGCCGGACTAGCACTTGTGATAACCAACTCCTTCGACATATTTGACTCACCAAATGAAGGAATTAGGAGATGCTTCATGGCTAAAGGTCCAAAGGTAACACACCTCGAGTATGTTGATTTCAGTAGTGATGAAGATGATTTGCTAGGAGATGATGATTTACTTGTTGACAACTCTATTTATGAAAACTATGATGAGCTATCTATTAATCATAATAATCAAGATAAAACGAATGAAGATGATAAGAAGGAGATTGAGCGTTCTTCTTACATTGCCGAGCGTTTACTCTTGTCTACTTACATGCCACAAGTTAAATCTAGCAACAAGAACGAGAAAGATTCTTCATCTAGTAGTAACAACAATCATGCTAAATCCAATGTTGTTGCTTCTAGTAGCTCTCTTGATTCCAGTAATGATTCTCTTAGCCAAGTTACACTTGAGCAAGAAAATAGCTTATTGAAGGGAATTATAGAGAAAGGTGTTTACAAGAGCTTTGTCGGAAGTAAGCAATTTGAGGAAATTGTACGCAAGCAAGGAAGACACCGGAAGAATCAAGGTGTTGGTTTTGAACGAAAGTTCAATGCCAATGGGGTTGAGTAGGAAGAAGATCAATACCCCAAGACGAAGTTTGTTCCTCAACAAGAGAAGTATGATCCTACTTATTTCAAAGGAACACAATCTCAAGATGATCTTCCACCACAAGACCACAAGCTAAAAGGCAAGGACAAGCTTCAAGAGGAGATTGATGCATTTGAAGAAGCTCCTAAGGCCTTGGTCAAATGGATTCCAAAGACTACATCAAGTACGACTACAACCCCAAGGATTCCCATCAAGATGGTGTTGATCCCGAAGAAGAAGAACTAGAGAGTTCTTGAGGGTGACTCCGCCAACATACTTCACTCATATCATTTTGGCAAGGACAAGTGCAAACAACTTCCATATCTTGCACTAGTTCAAGGAGTCACAAACCCTCTTGTTGGTAAGACAAGGGACAAGGTAACCTAAGGCTTCCATGGACATCATCTTGTGTACACATCACTCCATGTCTATGGATATCCTTGTTTGTTCCTTGTGGGACTAACCCATGTAGGTATTGAAAGTGCAACTCATTCCAAAGGATTGCTCCGAATGATCTGCATCAACATTGAGCATCCACATCTTCAACACCTACATGAAGTCATCATCGACAAAACCCAAGGTTAGTTGATCCCTCTTAGGGGGGATATCACATCTAGGGGAGCTTTACTCAAATCAATTGAATTAAAGCAACTCTAATGGTGTGAATACAACAATGCTCTATGTAAAAGTGGTAGCCCCACTGGTGCTTAAACGATGAGTATGACCTATGATCAAATGTTCTCATTTGACTCCTAAGTCAATATACTCATATAAAGATGACCTAGTCATCGCAAATTGCTTGATAGATGCTAGAGTGTTTGTGCATGCTTTGTCACATATTTCTTTTGCCATCTTATTGTGTGAGCATGTTGGTTGCATATTTTACTCATTCGAGGACATCCATTTCTTGCTTTGATTGTTTGGCCTTTTCTCTTTTGCCAAATGGATGGACAAGAATGCCTAAGAACTCCCTCTAGCTATCTATGCTTTTCTCGTCTCAAACTCTATTCATGCTACATCACAAAGTTTGATAAAGTCAGATTTCGAACCACTCTGTGTGAGGAGCACTCGGAGTTCCCGATTCGTCATAGACTTAAACTTCTAAAACCTCTTTGTGCATTTCGGTCTGACCGATTCATCCTTTTCGATCCTACCGAGATCACTTAGTTGATCTAGGTTTTCAATCTCGGTGCAACCAATTAGAACATTTTGGTCACACCGAGTTGCAATAACTGCCTGCAATTTTGCATCTCGGTGCCACCAAGTTGTTCCACTCAGTCACACCGACAGGGTCAGGTTATATATACTGACGGGCCAAAATTTGGAACATTTTTTTTCCGAAACCCTTCGTCCGCGCATAACCTACTCTGCCTCCTCGGGTCTCCGGATCATCTTCTCGTTGCCAGCGTCCTCCCGCGGCTGGTCTCCGCCGCCGTCAACAGCAATCTGCCCCGCCGTTGCCGCCGTAGCAAGTTCGCCGCCGAACTAGGGTATGAACTTGATCTTTGTGGTAATCCATAACTCTGATTCTTAGCACATTGCTTTGCCATGATTCTTGCCACGAATGAAATCATCATGTCCAGCGAAAACGTCCCATAGATTAGTTTTGATTTGAAAATTTAGGGTTTGGTCTCCGCCGAATTCATCTCAGACCGACCGAGTTGTAGAAATCGGTCTCACCGATTTGGCTTAGGCCATTGCACATGCGTTTTCGGTCTGGCCGAAAATTGCAAAATGGTGTGACCGAGTTCAATTCTCTGTGAAACCCTAGCATTCTCGGTGCCACCAAACTATGACTCGGTCTGACCGAGTTCACTAGTTTAGGTTCCAAAAACTGCTTCGGTATCACCGAGTTTACAAATCGGTAGATCCGAAATGCTTTCTGTGAAGAACTAAAACTAAGTTTTTGAGTCAATTGTTTTGCAAAACTCTTGTACTTTGTGATGCTCATCTTCTCTACCTCATCTATAATCTATTCACAGGGTCTGCTGACAGTTTGCCTGCAAGATGTCTGATCAAAGTGATAGCCAGAACAAATCTGAAGAACAGGTCTAGATGAGCGAGGGCACTAGTCCCTCCAGCTCTTCTGATGATGGCAGCAGGAGCACACCAAGCAACTTGCCAAAGGCAGCTACCAGGACAAGGAAGAAGAAAACTTCTGATTCAGAGGATGAAGATTATGTGGCTGTAGGATGAGGCCACTTCAAGGAAAAAGGTGCCGAAGAAAGAGTATGGCACACTTGCATCAACTAAGCCTGGCTTGCATAAGAAGGCCCCTGCCAAGAGGGTGCCAACCTTAAAGGTTAGATCCTCAACTGCTGAAACCTCCTAGCAAACTGAAGAGGCCACTGGAGAAGGAAAGAAAAGGAAGGAAAGGGTCAAGAATACCACTGCCAGAGTGCTTGGCAGGTCATCAATTATGAGAGATGATGATGAAGAGGAAGAGGGTGCTGCACCAGCACCCAAAGCTCAAATGCTCATGGGAGATGCAATCAGATCAGGGGCTTCTCCATCTAAGCCCAAAGCTGCTCCCAAGGCTACTGCTCCAGCTCAAAATCCTAAACCCAAGAGAAGCACTAGAAACATTCCTGCTGAGGAGAAAAACAAGGCCCCAGTGCCTGAAGCTGCTGAAGAAGAAGAAGATGACTCAGTTGTGTTGAGGAAGCTGAAGCCCAAGATCCCTGACCATAATGATGCTCACCCTCTGGCAGAAAACATGAAAATCAGGAAGGATTCAGGACTGAGGTTATGGAGACAGTCTGATTCATATGCTGTCAGGAGGAGGACTGCTATGGACTATAGGTTTCACACCAAGGAACAACAAGATTTTTATGAGACAGTGTTGCTTGACAAGAAGCCCATTGTGTGTGACTTGAAATGGGTTGACTGGGAATACATCCAAGAGAATGAAGATCACTATGCAGGTTTATATGATAGCTTCAAGGCATGTGGAGTTGATGCCTTTGTGGCCCAGAAGCTCACCAAGTGGAACGATGAGCTGATCATGCAGTTTTACTCCACTACCCACTTCTACCCAGATGGAAAGATCATTTGGATGTCCGAAGGTACAAGGTACCAATATTTTGTTGATGAATGGGCTAAGTTGATCAATGCCCCTGCAAAGCATGAAGATGACTTGGATATTTATGCTGAGAAGAAGAAAGACCACAACACAATGGCCAACATTTACAAAGAGATCCCAGATGCTGCTTTGGATACACATAAGTTTGGAACTGTCCACTACTTGTTGTCTGGTCTACCTACCATCAACTGGATTCTAAGGCACACACTGCTACCCAAGTCAGGTGATCACAAGATGATCAAAGGACATGCTATAAACTTTCTGCACATATTTGATGTCCCACAGAAGTTCAAGGTCATGAGTTTGATTGTTGATACAATCAAGAGGACTGCTGCTGACCAGAAGAGAAGTTGTGGGTATGCTCCACACATTCAGGAGCTCATCAACTCTAAGATGGGCACGAGAACTTATTTGCTAGACAAGGAGCATCTACCCATATATCCTGAATTTGAAGACAACACTGTTGTCATGGATGAAAATGAACCATCTTCAGCTCAAGCACATGAAAAGAGAGAGAAGGCAAGGGCAGAGAAAGCTGCAAAGATGCCAACTGTAGAAGAGGCATCTCAAGTATTCTTGACGAGCAAGAAAGACCAGCTTGGATATCTGATCCAATCCACCCTAAGGATTGAGAAGGGCTTGGCCACGCTGACTAAGAACCAGGAGAGTTTGGAGAGGATCGTTGAGCAGAAATTCTATGATCTGGATGTCAAGGTAACTGAGATTCAGACTGCAGTTGAGCAGCTATAGGAGGAAGCAGAGGAGAAGAAGGCCAAGTCTACCACTAATGCTTTCAAGCGAGTGCCACGAGGTCCAAGGTCTGCTGCAGTTCCCGTGACAGATACTCGAGCTTCAGTGTCAGCACTAGCAGCCACAACTCCAGTGCCACCTCCAGCACCCACTCCATCAGCTCAACCTACTTCATCGGAAGCCTTCGTCCTTGGAGTTCTCTCTACACCACCTCCCGAAGATCAAGCCTGAGAGTCATTTAGCACTATTCATTTTTGAACTTTTTGGTAACTTGTTGCCAAAGGGGGAGAAAAATGTATAGATCATAGGCTTCAAGAGAGAGTGTTGTTCTTTTATCTCTCTTGCTATTTTTGGTTGAACTTTTTTATTGAGTGCTTGTGTGAGATACTTTATGTCCTTGTGAGATACTTGTTGATCATGTGTTTCATCATATGCTACTCTTAATGCTTGTTGGATGATCATGTGTTTTTTAATTTTTATCATTTGTTGAAGCTTTGATCTATATGTTGTCATCAATGACCAAAAAGGGGGAGATTGAAAGTGCAACTATCCCTCGGTGGTTTTGGTAATTCCTAACAACATATAACTCATTGAGATAATGCTACTTAAAGATAAACATTTCAGGAAAGCTCAATGATTGGCATGGCATGGATGAGAAAAGTGGATCCCTCAAAATTCTAAGGACAAAGAATTGGCTCAAGCACAACGCTCAGGACTCTACATCTTTTCATTTAAGTGATCCAATCACATTGAGTCCATAGGAAAAGCCAATACTATTAAGAGGGGATGAGGTGTTGCCTAATGGCTTACTTGCTCAAAGTGCTTAGTGATATGCTCCAAAAGCCCTCAACTACATTCTCACATCCACATATGTCCCAAACCAAAAGTCAAACTCGGCCCTGCCGAAACTTTCTATCCGGCGCCACCGAGTTCTGTTGACATAGCCACTGCCAGAAACCCTAGTCTTTTTGGTCTCACCGATAGGGATTGATGTCTACTACACAACCTTCTTCTTGTCGACGTTGTTGGGCCTCCAAGTGCAGAGGTTTGTAGGACAGTAGCAAATTTCCCTCAAGTGGATGACCTAAGGTTTATCAATCCGTAGGAGGCGTAGGATGAAGATGGTCTCTCTCAAGCAACCCTGCAACCAAATAACAAAGAGTCTCTTGTGTCCCCAACACACCCAATACAATGGTAAATTGTATAGGTGCACTAGTTCGGCGAAGAGATGGTGATACAAGTGCAATATGATGGTAGATAAAGGTATTTGTAATCTGAAGTTATAAAAACAGCAAGGTAAATAATGATAAAAGTGAGCGTAAACGGTATTGCAATGCGTTGAAACAAGGCCTAGGGTTCATACTTTCCCTAGTGCAAGTCCTCTCAAAAATAATAACATAATTGGATCATATAACTATCCCTCAACATGCAACAAAGAGTCACTCCAAAGTCACTAATAGCGGAGAACGAACGAAGACATTATGGTAGGGTACAAAACCACCTCAAAGTTATTCTTTGCAATCAATCCGTTGGGCTATTCCTATAGGTGTCACAAACAGCCCTAGAGTTCGTACTAGAATAACACCTTAAGATATAAATCAATCAAAACTCTAATGTCACCTAGATACTCCAATGTCACCTCAAGTATCCGTGGGCATGATTATACTATATGCACCACACAATCTCAGATTCATCTATTCAACCAACACATAGAACCTCAAAGAGTGCCCCAAAGTTTCTACCAGAGAATCACAACGAAAACGTGTGCCAACCCTTATGCATAGGTTCATGGGAGGAACCCACAAGTTGATCACCAAAACATACATCAAGTGAATCACGTGATATCCCATTGTCACCACAGATACGCACGGCAAGACATACATCAAGTGTTCTCAAATCTTTAAAGACTCAATCTGATAAGATAACTTCAAAGGGAAAACTCAATCCATTACAAGAGAGTAGAGGGGAGAATAAACATCATAAGATCCAAATATAATAGCAAAGCTCGCGATACATCAAGATCGTAGCACCTCAAGAACACGAGAGAGAGATCAAACACATTGCTACTAGTACATACCCTCAGCCCCGAGGGAGAACTACTCCCTCCTCTTCATGGAGAGCACCGGG
Organism: Triticum aestivum; assembly: GCF_018294505.1. Classification (NCBI taxonomy): domain Eukaryota; kingdom Viridiplantae; phylum Streptophyta; class Magnoliopsida; order Poales; family Poaceae; genus Triticum; species Triticum aestivum. Next base: position 255,437,481 of record NC_057794.1, read on the forward strand.
ATGATGAAGATGGCCACCGGAGAGGGATTCCCCCTCCGACAGGGTGCCGGAACGGGTCTAGATTGGTTTTTGGTGGCTACGGAGGCTTCTAGCGGCGGAACTCCCGATCTATTGTGCTCTCGGATGTTTTTAGGGTATATGGAAATATATAGGCGGAAGAAGTACGTCAGGGGGCACGAGGGGCCCATGAGGGTGGAGAGCGCGCCCAGGGGGTGGGTGCACCCCCTGCCTCGTGGCCTCCTCATAGATCCCCTGACGTGCACTCCAAGTCTTCTGGGCTTCTTTCCTTCCAAAAATGAGTTCCGTGAAGTTTCAGGTCAATTGGACTCCGTTTGATTTTCCTTTTCTTCGAAACCCTAAAACAAGGTAAAAACAGAAACTGGCACTGGGCTCTGGGTTAATAGGTTAGTCCCAAAAATGATATAAAAGTGTATAATAAAGCCCATAAACATCCAAAACAGTAGATAATATAGCATGGAGCAATCAAAAATTATAGATACGTTGGAGACTTATCAGGGATCTCGTTCTCACCGAGATGGGATTATAATCTCTCTGTTTTCCTTTGTAACGTTTAGGTCAAACCGAGATGAGTGATCGGTCCCACCAAGATTGCAATGCAAACTCTCTGTTTCCTTTTCATAATGTTTCGGTCCAACCGAGATGAGCGAATCAGTCCCACCGAGTTTGCCTGACCAACTATCTGTTAGTCCATTACCAAAATCGGTCCCACCGAGTTTGTGTAATCGGTCTCACCGAGATTATGTTATTCCCTAACCCTAACAAAATCGGTCCCACCGAGTTGACATGTCGGTCCCACCGAAAATCCTAACGTTCACATTTTCAACTAAATCGGTCTGGCCGAGTTTCATGATTCGGTCCCACCGAGTTTGGTGATTTGTGTGTAATGGTTAGATTTTGTGTGGAGGCTATTTATACCCCTCCACCCACTCTTCATTCATGGAGAGAGCCATCAGAACATGCCTACACTTCCAACATACATTTTCTGAGAGAGAACCACCTACACTTGTGTTGAGGTCAAGATATTCCACTCCAACCACATAAATCTTGATCTCTAGCCTTCCCCAAGTTGCTTTCCACTCAAATCATCTTTCCACCAAATCCAAATCCTGTGAGAGAGAGTTGAGTGGTGGGGAGTGAGGGAGTCCTGGATTAGGGGGTATTCGTATAGCCGGACTATACCTTCAGCCGGACTCCTGGACTATGAAGATACAATATTCAAGACTTCGTCCCGTGTCCGGGGGGGACTTTCCTTGGCGTGGAAGGCAAGCTTGGCGATACGGATATGTAGATCTCCTACCATTGTAACCGACTCTATGTAACCCTAACCCTATCTGGTGTCTATATAAACCGGAGGGTTTTAGTCCGTAGGACAACATACACATCAACAATCATACCATAGGCTAGCTTCTAGGGTTTAGCCTCTTCGATCTCGTGGTAGATCTACTCTTGTACTACCCATATCATCAATATTAATCAAGCAGGACGTAGGGTTTTTCCTCCATCGAGAGAGCCCGAACCTGGGTAAAACTTCATGTCCCTTGCCTCCTATTACCATCCGGCCTAGACGCACAGTCCGGGACCCCCTACCCAAGATCCGCCGGTTTTGACACCGACATTGGCGCTTTCATTGAGAGTTCCTCTGTGTCGTTGCCGTCAGGCTCGATGGCTCCTACGATCATCGATAGCGATGCAGTCTAGGGTGAGACCTTCCTCCCCGGACAGATCTTCGTCTTCGGCGGCTTCGCACTGCGGGCCAATTCGCTTGGCCGTCTGAAGCAGATCGAAAGCTACGCCCCTGGCCGTCAGGTCAGATTTGGAAGTTTTAACTACACGGCTGACATCCGCGGGGACTTGATCTTCGATGGATTCGAGCCACGACCGAGTGTGCCGCACTATCACGACGAGCATGATCTAGCTCTATCATCGAACAGTGCCCTAGAGGCCGCACCCGCATCGGCTCCGACCCTTAATTCGGAGCCAACTGCGCCGATCGAGGATGGGCGGTTGGACGCCACCTCGGGGGTTGCGACCCCAACGGCGATTGAGCCAAGCACCAGCCCCGTACTCTACGAGACTCGTGACTCCAAGGAGCCGGACTCCTCTCCGGACTCCGAACCCTCCGCGCGCCTACCGATCGAATCCGATTGGGCGCCGATCATGGAGTTCACTACCGCGGACATCTTTCAGCACTCGCCTTTCAGCGATATCCTGAAGTCACTGAAGTCTCTCTCTTTATCAGGAGAGCCCTGGCCGGACTACGGTCAGCAAGGTTGGGGTACGGACGATGAAGAAATTCAAAGCCCACCCACCACCCACTTTGTAGCCACTGTCGACGACTTAACCGACATGCTCGACTTCAACTCCGAAGACATCGACGGTATGGACGCCGATGAAGGAGATGATGAAGAACCAGCGCCTACTAGGCCCTGGAAAGCCACCTCATCATATGACATATACATGGTGGACACCCCAAAAGAGGGAGATGGCGATGGAACAACGAAGGATGACCCCTCTAAGAAACAGCCTAAGCGTCGACGTCAGCGGCGCCGCTCAAAATCCCGCCAAAACAAACACGGTGATTCCAGCATGGGAGATAATAATACTCCGGAAAGCGCCGAAGCAAACCCCCTCCAGCAAGATTTAGCACAGGAGGATGGAGAAACCAGCCCTCATGAGAGAGCGGCAGACAGAGAGGTCGAGGACGATAATTATATGCCTCCCTCCGAAGACGAGGCAAGCCTCAACGACGACGAATTCGTCGTGCCAGTGGATCCCGTCGAGCAAAAGCGTTTTCAACGCAGGCTTATGGCCACGGAAAGAAGCCTCAAGAAAAAACAGCAACAACTTAGAGCTGATCAAGATTTGCTAGTCGGCAGATGGACTGAAGTCCTTGCGGCCGAAGAGCATAAACTCGAACGCCCCTCCAAGAGCTACCCAGAGCGCAGGTTGCTACCCCGATTAGAGGAGGAAGCACTTGATGCGGCCAACCGGCCACCTCGTGGTCGCGACAGAGAGGCCTCTCGGCCCTCAACTCAAGCCGCACCCCGTACCAAGGCACGGGAATATGCGCCGGACTTACGAGACATGTTGGAGGACAAGGCAAGGCAAACAAGATCGATCTACGGATCGCGTGGGCGCCCCACGGCTCGAGATGGTAACCGTCACGCCGGCCAAAAATTCGGCGGGGCCGAACACAGTAGACAAAGCTCATTGGAGCTACATCATGATATAGCCCAGTACAGAGGCGCCACACACCCGCTCTGCTTTATAGACGAAATAATGGATCATCAAATCCCCGAGGGTTTCAAACCCATAAACATCGAATCATATGATGGCACAACAGATCCTGCGGTATGGATCGAGGATTATCTCCTTCATATCCACATTGCCCGCGGTGATGATTTCCATGCCATCAAATACCTCCCACTCAAGCTTAAAGGACCAGCTCGGCATTGGCTTAACAGCTTGCCAGCAGGATCAATCAGTTGTTGGGAGGACCTGGAAGCCGCATTCCTCGACAATTTCTAGGGCACTTATGTGCGACCCCCAGACACCGATGACCAAGTCACGTAATTCAGTAGCCAGAGGAATCGGCCAGGCAATTCTAGACACGGTTCCTAACAAAGAAAAATCAAATAGTCGACTGTCCGGACGCTGAGGCCCTAGCAGCCTTCAAGCACAATATCCGTGACGAATGGCTGGCCCGGCACCTTGGACAGGAAAAGCCGAAATCTATGGCAGCACTCATGACACTCATGACCCGCTTTTGCGCGGGAGAAGACAGATGGCTTGCTCGTAGCAACAATATGACAAAAAACCCTGGTAATTTGGACACCAAGGACAGTAGTGGCAGGTCGCGTCGCAACAAGAAGAAGTGCCGCATCAACGGCGACAATGCTGAGGATACGACAGTTAATGCCGGATTCAGAGGCTCTAAATCCGGTCAGCGGAAAAAGCCATTCAAAAGGAATCCTAGGGGCCTGTCCAGTTTGGACCGAATACTCGACCGTTTGTGCCAGATACATGGCACCCCCAAAAATCCGGCCAATCACACCAACAGGGATTGTTGGGTGTTCAAGCAGGCAGGCAAGTTAAACGCCGAAAATGAAGACAAGGGGTTGCATAGCGATGACGACGAGGAGCCCCGGCCGCCGAACAATAGTGGACAGAAGGGTTTTCCCCCACAAGTGCGGACGGTGAACATGATATACGCAACCCACATCCCCAAAAGGGAGCGGAAGCGCGCGTTAAGGGACCTATACGCGGTAGAGCCAGTCGCCCCAAAGTTCAACCCATGGTCCTCCTGCCCGATCACCTTTGATCGAGGGGACCATCCCACTAGCATTCGTCATGGCGGATTCGCCGCATTGGTCCTAGACCCAATCATTGACGGATTTCATCTCACTAGAGTCCTTATGGACGGTGGCAGCAGCCTGAACCTGGTTTACCAAGATACAGTGCGAAAAATGGGCATAGATCCCTCGAGGATTAAGCCCACCAAAACGCCCTTTAAAGGCGTAATACCAGGTGTAGAGGCCAACTGTACAGGCTCAGTCACACTTGAAATGGTCTTCGGATCTCCGGATAATTTCCGAAGCGAGGAGTTAATCTTCGACATAGTCCCGTTTCACAGTGGTTATCACGCACTGCTCGGGCGAACTGCATTCGCTAAGTTCAATGCGGTACCGCACTACGCATACCTTAATCTCAAGATGCCGGGGCCTCGAGGAGTAATTACGGTCAATGGAAACACCGAACGCTCCCTCCGAACGGAGGAGCACATGGTGGCCCTTCCAGCGGAAGTACAAAGCAGCCTCTCCAGGCAGTTCTCCAGTCCGGCCACTAAACGACCGGGCACCGTCAAACGCGTCCGGCGTAACCTACAACAAGACCGCCTGGCACAATCCGAGCAGGCGTAGCAATGCGGCCCCAACTCCAACCCTCGCAAAAAGGCAACGCGAGTACTTTGCATCCATAACTACGCCCTAGAGATACCATGGGGAGGGGCACCATCACGGCACGCCCAAAAATACGGCTTAAACCGTACCAGGGGCTGCTGATTTTTTTTATTTTTCTCTTACTTTCAGGACTCCATCCTTCAGAAGGCCTGTTCGGCAGTTCTATTGCCGCACAAACGATGCAAGAACCAGGGAAGCAGACAAGCCATGCCGCAGTACGGAACTCCCAGGTGGTCTCTATCACGAGTAGTATACCTGTTCTGCATATTATTCCGCAGCTTGCCCCTGGAACGGACATGTTAACTAGTCCAACCTTCCACTAATCGCATTATTTGTATCGTCCTGCTTTGATCGCATCCCTTTTTAATAAACAATGCATAGCTTTCGTCTATTTTTGCATTACCTTTTTTCTTTTTTTATGTATGTTCCTTAACGACATGTTGCACCTGTACACGTTGGTACGGCCAAAATACACCAGGGACTTTAGTACCCCTCAATATGGTGTGAGAAGTCCGAACACTTTAACAAGTGCAGCACCCTGAACTTATAGCATTATATGCATCGGCTCCGAATCATGTCTTGGGTCAATAGTTGGGTTTACCTAGCTCCTATGTTTTGGTGCCTTACGTTCCGCTATATCAGCTAAGGTAGCACTAGGAGAACCACTGCGATTGTGCCCCAGTTGATCTGGGTTGAGCACCTCAGTGGAGAAAGCTAAAACTGGCCGTCATGATGAAGCGAGAGTCGGTCGCTATTCGAGAGGTTTTTCGAGTCCCTAAAGACTTATGCTGCTTAGGGCGAGGAGCCGGCTCTGTCCAGCCAAGGCGTGGATAGCGCCCCGAACTCGGTCTTCCGAATACCAAGGGCTTCGCCGCAATTTAAAATTATAGAATTATATGGCTAAGTGAGAGTGTTCACGCATTATAGTCCGATTCCCTCGTTCGTTGGGCTGAGCGCCTCCCTTGAAGGACCCAAACATGGGAAAAAGAGCGCTCAGGTTTATCCCCAAACACCCCAGCACTAGCGGCACAGGGGCAGAAGCCGACGACTCGCCATCTCTCAGAATTGATAAATAGCTGCACAGAAGGTAATATTTTAAATTCCAACAGCATTGCTTAGTGCATATAAACAAGTTTTCAGCGCACGAGACAAAACGAGCAAGTTTCACTCAAAAATTACATCCCTAGAACATTCATCCGCCACAAGGCGGGCACCTTTCAGAACATATTTATAGTAAATTCTCGGGCTTGCGATGATCTTTCCCCGGTGGTGGCCCATCCTTCACCAGCTTCTCAGCATCCAGCTTGCCCCAGTGCACCTTAGCACGGGCAAGGGCCCTACGGGCACCTTCAATGCAGACAGAGCGCTTGATGACTTCGAGCCTTGGACAGGCCTCCAGCAACCGCCGCACCAGCCCGAAATAGCTCCCAGCAGAGCCCCTCTAGGCCACAGCCGAACAATGAGGCCCTTCATGGCCTGTTCGGCCGCCTTGTGGAGCTCGACCATTTGCTTCAGCTGATCGCTCAGGGGCACGGGGTGTCCGGCCTCAGTATACTGAGACCAGAACACCTTCTCTGTCGAGCTACCCTCCTCGGCTCGGTAGAATGCGGCGGCATCGGATACACTCCAGGGAAGATCTGCGAATGCTCCTGGAGAGCTCCAGATTCGGGTAAGTAACAAGTAACTCATGCTTATGTGTTTGCTTTGCATAAAGAATGCCTTACCCGCCGCTATCTTCTTCACCTCATCCAACTATTGGAGGGTCTTCTGGGATTCGGCCTTGGCAGACTTGGCATTTTCAATAGCCACTGCAAGCTCGGACGCTCGCGTCTTTGAGTCAAGCTCCAAACTCTCATGTTTTTCCATGAGAGCCTGGAGCTCTTGCCGCACCTTGCCAACCTCGGCCTCATACTTCTCTCGCTCGGTGCGCTCCGAGGCCGCCCTCTTCTCGGCCTCGACCAGCGCCTGCTTAAGGGTCGCGACTTCAGACGTGGCCCCTAAAATAGCCACGATAATCCTGTCATTCTTTGCAATTGCACCTTTTTATATATATTTAAAAACAAGGTATTTCTTACCTTCATTGTCCTCGAGCTGCTTCTTGGCACGCCCGAGCTCTCGCTCGGACCGCTTGAGGTTCTGCTTTAGCGTGTCCACTTCCGCAGTCAGTGCGGCGGACGCAAGCAGGGAAGCCTGCATATGCATATTGACTCATTTTTGTTAGACTCCTGTGAATTCTATTTGATCCTCTATTCGGCTTTTCTTCCCGAACGCCAAACAGAGCATCAGGGGCTACTGTCTATGCGGTACTATTATTTACACATTCTTTACTTACCTCAAAGCCTGTCAAAAGGCTAGTACAAGCTTCAGTCAGTCCGCTCTTAGCGGACTGAACCTTCTGGACCACCGCACTCATAATAGTGCGGTGCTCCTCGTCGATGGAGGCGCCTTGGAGCGCCTCCAACATATTGTCCGGCGCCTCTGGTTGGACGGGGGCCGTCGGCACGGTGGACTTGCTCCTCTTGGAAGGAGGTCCCCCGCCGGACTCTGGAACCTTTGAAGGTTCCGGAGCGGTGTCCGGCCTAGAGCCGGACTTGGAGCCCTGAGGGGTTTCATCCCCTTTACTCCTGGAGTCCGGGAGGTCGCCTTGCGACGCCTCCAGGACCACCTCCTCCTGGCTTGGAACCTGCTGGGACAACACTTCGGTGTAGTCCGTAGGGCGGGGGAAGGAAGCCGTCGGAAGCGAGTTCACATCCGACGAATCCAGTGAGCCGCTCGATGACGCGTCGAGCCGGTCTTTGGGTGGGCTGCATAAACATATTCGACGTAAGGGAAAGCTGTGCAATAAACGAATACTATGAATTACTCTGGTATCCGAATACTTACAATTTTTCCAGGGGCATGGCCCTGGGATGCCACTCCTCTCCGCCGTCAGCGTCGGTGGAGTAGTTCGGAGGAAGGGTTTTCCCCTTCTTGGACCCTCCGGCCTCCCCAGAAAGGGCGGCCTTCCTTTTCTTCTCTCCTCCCACTGGGGGGGGGAGAGCTCTCCTCTTATTCCTCCTCGTCTTCATGGGAGGAATGCGCCTCGGAGCCATCAGATGATGGATCCGACACCTCCTGGCGTCGGGCACTCTTTCGAGTCCCTGCGGCCTTTTTCGCGGCCTTCTTCTCCGGCACCACATAGGGTGCCGGAACCAGCAGCTTCGCCAAGCGAGCGTCCACTGGACCTTCGGGCAAAGGAGCCGGACAGTTGATTTGTCCGGATGTCACCTGCCAATCCTGTCAAAGGTAAGGGAGTTTAGATCCTGCATGGAGTCAAACTATGAAAAACTAATACCTTGTAAAAGGAAAAAACAGCTTACCGCGAGAGCATGACGCTGCGCACTGAATCCGCGATCCTCGGTAGCGGATGCGGGAGCCTCGTCGCCCTTGAAAAGCACCTTCTAGGCATCTTCGTATGTCGTGTCGAAGAGCCTGCTCAGAGTTTGGTGCCGCACCAGGTCGAACTCCCACAGGTTGAAAGCCCATTGTTGACACGGGAGGATCAAGCGGATGAGCATAACCTGGACTACGTTGACAAGTTTGAGCTTCTTGTCCACCAGGGTTTGGACGCATGTTTGGAGTCCGGTCAGCTCTCCCTTCTTACCCCACGACAGGCCCGTCTCCTTCCAGGAGGTGAGCCGTGTAGGGGGTCCGGATCGGAACTCGGGGGGTGCGACCCATTCGGTGTCACGCGGCTCGGTGATGTAAAACCACCCCGATTGCCACCCCTTCAGGGTCTCCACAAAGGAGCCCTCGAGCCATATGACGTTGGCCATCTTGCCCACCATGCCACCTCTGCACTCCGCCTGGTTGCCGTGCACCACCTTCGGCTTGACGTTGAAAGTCTTGAGCCATAGGCCGAAATGGGGGCGGATGCGGAGGAAGGCCTCGCACACGACGATAAACACCGAGATGTTGAGGACGAAATTCAGGGCCAGATCGTGGAAATCCAGGCCGTAGTAGAACATGAGCCCCCAGACAATGAGTGGAGAGGGAAGCCCAGTCCGCGGAGGAAATGGGGGAGGAACACCACCCTCTCATGGGGCCTAGGGGTGGGGATGAGCTGCCCCTTTTCGGGGAGCTGGTACGCGATGTTGTTAGACAGGTATCCGACCTTCCTCAGCTTTTTGATATGTCCCTCCGTGACGGAGGAGACCATCCACTTGCCTCCCGCTCCGGACATGGCTGGAGAAGGTTGAGGTGGGGAGTGCGTACTTGGGCGCTAGAGCTCGAGTGCGCAAGAATGGATAGGCGAAGGAGGAAGAAGGTGTAGGTGAAAGGTGGATCTTTATCCCCTTATATGGGTGGATGCAACTACATGTCCCCACCAGCCTAGTAAAACTCGGTTATCTTCAAGCGCCTTAATCAATGGCGCGGTTGGGTTACCCATGCCCGTATTGATGAGAATCCCGGGATAAGGGGACACGATCTCTGCTTTAACAAGACGTGCCAAGGAAACCGCCTCGCATGATGCGCTGAGGTGGGATAATGAAACAACTTGGATAAAGGCTTGGCCGTGGTGTGACACGCTACAGAATACGTCAGCAGATTAGATTGGTGTAAATATTATTCTCTCTATGGAAATATGTGGAAACTTATTTTGCAGAGCCGGACACTATCTTCGTGTTCAAAATCTTCTATGAAGTACTTGGAGGAGGAACCCGCCTTGCAATGCCGAAGACAATTTGCGTGCCGGACTCGTCGTCATTGAAGCCTGGTTCAGGGGCTACTGAGGGAGTCCTGGATTAGGGGGTATTCGAATAGCCGGACTATACCTTCAGCCAGACTCCTGGACTATGAAGATACAAGATTGAAGACTTCGTCCCTTGTCCGGGAGGGACTTTCCTTGGCGTGGAAGGCAAGCTTGGCGATACGGATATGTAGATCTCCTACCATTGTAACTGACTCTATGTAGCCCTAACCCTATCCGATGTCTATATAAACCGGAGGGTTTTAGTCCGTAGGACAACATACACATCAACAATCATACCATAGGCTAGCTTCTAGGGTTTAGCCTCTTCGATCTCGTGGTAGATCTACTCTTGTACTACCCATATCATCAATATTAATCAAGCAAGACGTAGGGTTTTACCTCCATCGAGAGGGCCCGAACCTGCGTAAAACTTCGTGTCCCTTTCCTCCTGTTACCATCCGGCCTAGACGCACAGTTCGGGACCCCCTACCCGAGATCCGCCGGTTTTGACACCGACAGGGAGACTATCATTTATAGCACAGGAGCAAGGAGTTCATCATCAACACACCATTTGTTACCTCTTAGAGAGTGGTGTCTCCTAGATTGGTTAGGTGTCACTTGGGAGCCTCCGTCAAGATTGTGGAGTTGAACCAAGGAGTTTGTAAGGGCAAGGAGATCGCCTACTTCGTGAAGATCTACCCGAGTGAGGCAAGTCCTTCATGGGCGACGGCCATGGTGGGATAGACAAGGTTGCTTCTTCGTGGACCCTTCGTGGGTGGAGCCCTCCGTGGACTCGCGCAACCGTTACCCTTCATGGGTTGAAGTCTCAATCAACGTGGATGTACGATAGCACCACCTATCGGAACCACGCCAAAAATCTCCGTGTCTCCAACACACTCCAAACTCCTCCCTTTACCTTCATATGCAATTGTTTTACTTTTTGCTGCTATACTCTTAGAATTGCATGTGTAGGTTGATTGCTTGACTTGTGCTAAGTTGCTAAAATCTGCCTAGAACTAAAATTGGGAAAAGGCTAGATTTTTATTTGATCAAGTAGTCTAATCACCCCTTCTAGACATACTTTCGATCCTACACCCTCACAACTGCGGAAGCACGAGAGGAGCCCCAGCTTAGCCAAAACCGCGTAGGCATATGCGAGCGGAAGAGCAAAGCACGGACACTCTCATTTAAAGTATGAAGAACACGTTTGATGCGACCGTTTTGTTGTGATGTGTAAGTACATGTGAGACAAAAAATAGTACCATCGGAGGACAAAAGATTGTGAATGGCGAGATTGTCAAATTCTTTTTTGTTGTCAGTTTGAAGATGAGATGTGTGGTGATGCAAGTGTGTGGCGACATAGGCATAAAACGAGTGGAGTGTTGAAGATACATTAGATTTTTGACATAATGGAGAAGTCCACGGGAAGTGTGAAAATCATCCAAAATCACAAGATGGTATGAGAGATTCGAATTACTAGGCACCAATGAAGTCCAAACATCATAGTGAATGGCATCAAATGGTAAAGTAGCAATTGATGAAGATGATGAAAATGGCAAACAAACATATTTTTCTATGTGACAGACATGCCAAGTATGAGCCTCTGATTTATTACATGAGAGAAAATCTTGCAAAATTTTATGAAGAACATCGATGCCGGGGTGACTGAGACGAGCATGCCAAAGTGATGTGTCGGCGTGGAGAGCAACGGGACCACTACTCATCGATGGGTGAAGTGGGTAGAGGTCGCCGGAGGAATCACATTGATGCAGAGCCTTCTGGGAGTGGCATCCTTAATAGAAAAAACAAGTTAGTCAAACTCAATTGTAACAGGATGTTCACGAGTAAGAGTACGAACAAAACATTAGTTTTTAATTAAGGATGGAGAAACAAGCACATTACTAAGTGGTAATGATGAGTTTGAGATGGGAAGGGAGGATGCGCCGTGGTGGGTGATGGGAAGGGTGGTGCCATCGCCGACAATGATGCGATAGGGGTGGACATGGGAGAGGATATCGGGGTTTTAAACCATCCGGGAGCTAGCTCACATGTCCATATACCAGTTGTCGCTACCGTTGTAGTTCCTAAGGGAAGGGGCGGCGTCAAGGGCGGCTAGGAGCGCTTGGTCCAATCGGGAACCACCAAAGGAGGCTCCATAGGGTGATGCAGGGGCATCATAGGGGAACGTCGGGGGCCTTCATACGTTGAAGGGTCATGCACCGGGGAGTGTAGGCGGTGCCGTTCGGAGTGCCTGATAAGGCACCGGGCGCGGACCGAGAAGGCCTAGGGGCGTGGGACGGGCATGGAGTACGCATGCATGAGCCGGTCCAGGGGTTGTACCTCATCATATAGGAAGGCGGAGTGTCGCGGCGGGCTTAGTGGCCAAGGCGGTGATGGTATGTGGCGCGAAGCTCATGTTGCGAGGCCGCACGTCACACCATGTTTTCGCTGGCGACCATGATATGGCACGGGCGACAATGGTGATAGAGCAGGCGCACAAGGAGCCATCGGGGGCACGGCATGGCCATAGGTGGTGCCGACATGAAGCATCGTATGAGCCCCTGTCGAGCCGTGTGACGAAGGCGCTTCTCCTCCACCCGGAGATAGGTGACGTCCTTGGCGAACGTCGGCGTGATGAGCTAGAGGTTGGAGGCGGCATGACCGAGGTCGGGGTGGAGAGCATGAAGGATGTTGGCAAGGAGGATGGAGTCATAGATCACCATGCCCACGCCATGGGGCTCGTCGACGAGCACCTTCAACCATGTGCGGTACTCATTGATCGTAAAATTGTTTTGATGCAACATGAAGAACTCACCTTGGAGAATAACGCAGTGCTGGATTTGGTTGTCAAGGAAGAGGTCGCACAACCGCGTCCAGATGACGTGCGCGGAGGGGTCATGGACATTCATTATATCAAAGAGACCCCTCAAGATCATGAGGAACAACCAATTGATGATGGTCGTATCGACGACAAGCCACTCATCATCATCCTTCATGTCACGAATGTTGATGCTCCCACAACATGCTCGATGAGGCAGTAAGTGTTGGGGAACGTATCATGCAATTTCAAAAAAAATCCTACGCTCACACAAGATCTATCTAGGAGATGCATGGCAACAAGAGGGGGAGAGTGTGTCCATGTACCCTCGTAGACCTAAAGCGGAAGCGTTTGACAACGCGGTTGATGTAGTCTAACTTCTTCTCATTCCGACCGATCAAACACCGAATGTATGGCACCTCCAAGTTCTGCACATGTTCATCTCGATGACGTCCCTCGAACTCTTGATCCAGCAAAGTGTCAAAGGAGAGTTCCGTCAACACAACGGCATGGTGACGGTGATGGTGAAGTGATATTCGCAGGGTTTCGCCTAAGCACTATGTGAATATGACCGGAGGCGTAAACTGTGGAGGGGGGACCGCACATGGGTAACAACTATTGATGTGTGTTCTAGCGGTGCCCCCCTCATATATATAGGTGGAGGGGAGGAGAGGCAGCCAAGGGGGCGCCTCAAGTACGAGGAATCCTACTTGGGCGCCACCCCAATTCAGCCTCCCCCCTTTTCATATCCACCAGAGGGGGAAGGAAGGAGGAGGGAGGAGGGAAGGAAGGGGGAGGCCGTATCCCTCCCCTTCCTTTCCCCTTCTCCTCTTTCTTTCTTGGCCCATTAGGCCCATGTAGTTGCTAGGGGGATTCCCGGAACCCCTTCCAGTGACCCGATATGTACCCTGTACCCCGGGAACACTTTCGGTGTCTGAATATTATCGTCCAATATATGAATCTTTACCTATCGACCATTTCGAGAATCCTTGTCATGTCCGTGATCTCATCCGGAACTCTAAACAACATTCGGTCACCAAATCACATAACTTATATAATACAAAGTCGTCATCGAACGTTAAGCGTGTGGACCCTACGGGTTCGAGAACTATGTAGACATGGCCGAGACACCTCTCCGGTCAATAACCAACAGCAGAACTTGGATGCTCATATTGGTTCCCACATATTCTACGAATATATTTATTGGTCGTACCATAATGACAACATGCGTTATTCCCTTTGTCATCGGTACGTTACTTGCCCGAGATTCGATCATTGTTATCTTCATACCTAGTTCAATCTTGTTACCGGCAAGTCACTTTAATCATTCCGTAATACATCAACCCGCAACTAACTCATTAATCACATTGCTTGCAAGGCTTATTATGATCGAGAAATATTTCCTTAGTCCTCTAAGGATAATGTTGACCGTTGTCCAGTGATCTACTCTTGGATCACTATTGTACCCCCTTGCCAAACACATGGCAAGGTACACAATAAGTTTGGTACACAACATGGTATACTTTATAGAACCTATGGTTGAGGCATAGGGAATGAATCTCATTCTCTCTCTATCTTCTGCCGTGGTCGGGTTTTGAGTCTTACTCAACTTCACACCTTGCAACACAGAAAAGAACCCTTTCTTTGACTAATCTATTTTGAACTTCTTCAAAAAAAATTCCAAGGTATGTGATGTCTACTATGCAACTTTATTCTTGTAGATATGTGTTGGGCCTCCAAGCGCAGAGTTTTGTAGGACAGTAGCAACTTTCCCTCAAGTGGATGACCTGAGGTTTATCAATCCGTGAGAGGAGTAGGATGAAGATGGTCTCTCTCAAACGACCCTGCAACCAAATACAAGAAATCTCTTATGTCCCCAACACACCCAATACAATGGCAAATTGTATAGGTGCACTAGTTCGGCGAAGAGATGATGATAAAAGTGTAATATTGATGGTAGAAATATATTTTTATAATCTGAATAAATAAAAAAACAGCAAGGTAGCAAATAGTAAATGGGCACAAAACGGTATTGCAATGCTTAAAAACAAGGCCTAGGGTCCCTACTTTTGCTAGTGCAATCTCTCAACGATGCTACTATAATTGGATCATATAACCGTCCCTCAACATGCAACGAAGAATCACTCCAAAGTTCCTATCTAGCGGAGAACATAAGATAGAATTGTTTGTAGGGTACGAAACCACCTCAAAGCTCTTCTTTCCGATCAATCTATCCTAGAGTTCATACTAAAATAACACAAAGCTATTCTTTTCGATCGATCTAACCAAGAGTTCGTACTAAAATAACACCAAAGCAAATTCAGATTCATAATATTCAATCCAACACAAAGAACTTGAAAGAGTGCCCCATGATTTCTACCGGAGAAACAAAGACAAGAATGTGCATCAACCCCTATGCATAGATTACCCCAATGTCACTTCGGGAATCCGCAAGTTAAGTGCCAAAACATATATCAAGTGAATCAATATGATACCCCATTGTCACCACGAGTATTCAATTGCAAGACATATATCAAGTTTTCTCAAATCCATAAAAGTATTCAATCCGATAACAACGAAACCTCAAAGGGAAAAACTCAATTCATAACAACAAGATAGAGAGGGGAAAACACCATATGATTCGACTATATTAACAAAGCCCACATCAAGATCGTGACATCTCAACAACACGAGAGAGAGAGAGAGAGAGAGAGAGATTAAACACATAGCTACTGGTACAAAACCTCAGCCCTGAGGGTGGACTACTCCCTCCTCATCATGGTGGCCAAAGGGATGATGAAGATGGCCACCAGAGATGATTCCCCCTCCGGCAGGGTGCCGGAAAGGGTCTAGATTGGTTTTCGGTGGCTACAGAGCCTTGCGGCGGCGGAACTTATGATCTAGGTTAACCCCAAGGATTTTCGGAATATTTGTGAATTTATAGAGTAAAGAGGGGGTGCGGGAGGTCACCAAGGTGGGCATAACCCACCTGGGCGCGCATGGGCCCCCAGGTGCGCCCTGGTGGGTTGTGCCCCCCTCGAGGCACCCCCAGGTGCTGCTCTGGCCCATCCTGGGTGTTCTGGTCCATAAAAAATCTCCAAAAAGTTTCACGGTGTTTGGACTCCGTTTGATATTGATTTCTTGTGATGTAAAAAACAAGAAAAAAACAGCAACTGGCACTGGGCACTGGGTCGATAGGTTGGTCCCAAAAAATGATATAAAGTTGCTATAAAATGATGTAAAACATCCAAGAGTGATAATATAACAGCATGAATACTTCATAAATTATAGATATGTTTGAGACGTATCAGCATCCCCAAGCTTAATTCCTACTCGTCCTCGAGTAGGTAAATGATAAAAGAAATAATTTATGAAGTGTGAATGCTAGCAAAGTGCATAAGTTTGATCAATGATAATTTCAATCACTTTTCCTAGCATCACAATAGCAATTATTTCTTATAAAACTTCTCATGTTATAGTAGCAACCAATTAACATGTTAAGTTTCAAACAATGAATTCTCTTGAAACCCAACAACCTATGTTCTCAGCCACCAAGCAATTGCAATTCAACTTATTCAAAAGAGTTTAAGTAAGAGCTCCACATACTCAACCATCATATAGTCTTCTATGATTGCTAACACTCACCACGTACACATGAGCAAAACATTTCAACCGGACACATAGAAAGATAGGGGCTTATAATTTTGCCTCCCAACGTATTCACCTCAAGGGTGATGTCACCAATAATAACTCATGCTACCCATATCCAACTGGATATATGTGCCTAGATCTTTCCTCACCACATGATACTTGCCAAAAGATAAAAATAAAAAATGAATAGAGAGAAGAACTTTGACTCTTTGCATAAAAGTAAATACATAAAAGTAAAAGATAGGACCTTCGCAAAGGGAAGCAGAGGTTGCCATGCACACATTTGTTTGTATGCTCAACCCTTAGTGCAAAAGAACGCCACGTTGTATTGCCCCTTGTGATGGCAACCTTTATTATGCAATCTGTCGCTTTTATTCTTCACCATCACAAGTTCGTACAACGCTCAATTTTATCTTACACTAAATGATCTCACACTTTTAGAAGCCAATTTTATTGCCTTATTGCACCGATGACAACTTACTTGAAGGATCTTGCTCAATCCTTAGGTAGGTATGGTGGACTCTTCAAAATAAGATTTGAGTTTAAAGGTTTTTGGATGCACAAGTAGTATCTCTACTTGGTGCAAAAAATTTGGCTAGCAAAGATGGGGGGCAAGCACCACATGTTGAAGGATCTATGACAATATAACTTCTATGTGAATATTAACAAACATAAACCTTTACGTTTCCTTCCTTGTCCAATGTCAACAATTTTGGCATATAATATTTTTATGGGGGCTCACAATCACGAAAGATTTCCATGATAGTGTATTTGCATGTGAAAGTTCTCCTCCTTATACTATTTATTCGTGAATTGCTTGTGTGACCAATATTGTGATTGTCGAGACTCAAAAGATTCCACTTTCTAAACCTAATGTGAAACTACCACTAGGCAAGATATGATTTCAACTTCATGACATTCAATTTATTCAACAATTTACTCATAGGATATAAGTGAAGCACAAGACTAAATGAGAAGCTACTCCAAAAAGATATAAATGAAGATCATGAGCATCATATTTCTTTCTATTAAATTAATTTAAGTTAAGAAAGAGAGAAGTTCCTCAAAAATACTAAAGCATACCATGCTAAAAAAGATATAAGTGAAGCACTAGAGCAATTCCATAGAAAAGAGCTTCGTTGACGGGATGTGAATGTCGCTTACCTAGCCTCCCTGGCAACTATTTGAGGACTCTATTTTATTTAAAAACATTCAAATCTAATTATTTTATTAAAGCAGCAAGCAAAATGAAAATAAAATGACATTCCAAGAATAGCACACATCATGTGAAGAAGCAAAAACTTAGGCTCAACCGGTACTAACCGATAATTGTTGAAGAAGAAAGGTGGGATGCCTACCGGGGCATCCCCAAGCTTAGATACTTGAGACTTCTTGAAATATTATCTTGGAATGCCTTGGGCATCCCCAAGCTTGAGCTTTTGTGTATCCTTAATTCTTCTCATATCACGGTTTTCCTAAATCTTAAAAGCACCATCCACACAAAACTCAACAAGGACTTGTGAGATAAGTTAGTATAAATCAATGCAACACCTTATCATTATCTACTGTAGCAAATCACTTATATTATAATTTAACATTGCATACTAAATGCCTCTGCATATTTAATAGTCCTATCCTCAAATAGAATCATTAAATAAGCAAACATATGCAAACAATGCAAACATAACACCAATCTGCCAAAACAGTATAGTCTGTAAAGAATGCAGGAGTATAAATACTTATTTAACTACAAAAATTATGAAAATTTACCACACTGTAGAAAATTTATCAGAGCTCATTTTGCAAAAGGTTTCCACATTTTATCACATTCTTACTTTTCTAGGGAATTTTTGCGACAGCGATAAACTTTCTGTTTTCAAACAGTAACATGTATACTTGCAAAATAAGCATGGCAAAGGCTATCATTGCCACTTTTATTGAAATAAAAGATGCAAAACATTATCCTAAATAAAATCAAGCAAATCCTAACAAAATAAATTGACGCTCCAAGTAAAACACATATCATGTGACGAATGAAAACATAGCTCCAAGTGAGGTTATTGATGTTGTTGAAGACGAAAGAGGGGATGCCTTCCGGGGTATCCCCAAGCTTAGTTGCTTGGATCTTCCTTGAATATTACCTTGGGGTGCCTTGGGAATCCCTAAGCTTAGGGTCTTGTCACTTCTTATTCTCCTCATATCGACATCTCACCCAAAACTTGAAAACTTCAATCACACAAAACTTAACGGAACTTTGTGAGATAGGTTAGTATGATAAAGAGCAAACCATTTCACTTTTGGTACTGTCAAAGACAAGATTCATAATTGTTCTCACACAATACCTACTGTAGCATATCATTTCCACAATTTATATTGAGCAATATAAGCCACGGAAACTAGAAAACAAGCAAACTATGCATTGAAAACAGAATCTATCAAAAACAGAACAGTCTGTAGTAATCTGTACTCCAACCATACTTCTGCTACTCCAAAAATTCTGAAACATTAGGAAAACCTGGGTAATTTTCTATTAATATTCTTCGAAAAGAATATCACGCTTCTATTAAAAATTATAATTGTTTTCCTGAGCGCAAAAGTTTTTGTTTTTCAGCAAGATCAAATCAACTATCACTGTAAGCCATCCCAAAGGTCTTACTTGGCACTTTATTGAAACGAAAGCAATAAAACATGATTACTACAATAGCCTAATCATGTGAACACACAAAAACAGTAGGTAAATGTGTTGGGTTCTCTCTCAACAAGTGCTTTTCTTTAATGCCTTTTAGCTAGACATGATGATTTCAATGATGCTCGCATAAAAGATAAGAGTTGAAACATAAAAATAGCATCATGAAGCATATGACTAGCACACTTAAGCCTAACTCACTTCCTATGCATAGGGAGTTTGTGAGCAAACAATTTATGGGAACAAGAATCAACTAGCATAGTAAGGCAAAACAAGCATAACTTCAAAACTTTCATCACATAGAGAAGAACTTGATATTATTGAGATATGTAAAAGCATATGTTCCTCTCTCATAATAATTTTCAGTAGCATCATGAATGAACTCGACAATATAACATTCACATAAAGGATTCTTTTCATGATACATAAGCATAGATTTTTTTTTACTCTCCACACAAGCAAATTTATTCTCATGAATAATAGTGGGAGCAAACTCAACAAAATAACTGTCATGGGATTGAAAATTAAAATCATGATGACAAGTTTCATGGTTATCATTATTCTTTATAGCATACATGTCATCACCATAATAATCATAGATAGCAACTTTGTTGTCATAATCAATTGAAACCTCCTCTAACATAGTGGAATCATCATTAAATAAAGTCATGACCTCTCCAAATTCACTTTCATCATTATAATCATCATAAATAGGAGGCATGCAATGATTACAACAAATTTGCACATCAAATCTTGGGGGACTAAAAATATCATCTCCATGAAACATAGCATCCCCAAGCTCGTGGCTTTTCATATCATTACCATCATGGATATTCAAAGAATTCATACCAACAACATTGCAATCATGTTCATCATTCAAAGATTTCATGGCAAACATTTTATTAACTTCTTCTTCTAAAACTTGAGCACAATTTTCCTTTCCATCATTTTCACGAAATACATTATAAAGATGAATAATATGATGCAACCTCAATTCCATTTTTTATAGTTTTATTTTTTATAAATCAAACTAGTGATAAAACAAGAAACTAAAAGATTCAGTTACAAGATGTAAAGATATACCTACATGCACTCACCTCCCCGGCAACGGCGCCAGAAAAGAGCTTGATGTCTACTGCGCAACTTTATTCTTGTAGAAACGTGTTGGGCCTCCAAGCGCAAAGTTTTGTAGAAGAGCAGCAATTTTCCCTCAAGTGGATGACCTAAGGTTTATCAATCCGTGAGGTGTAGGATGAAGATGGTCTCTCTCAAATGACCCTGCAACCAAATACAAGAAATCTTTTGTGTCCCCAACACACCCAATACAATGGCAAATTGTATAGGTGCACTAGTTTGACGAAGAGATGATGATAAAAGTGTAAGATTGATGGTAGAAATATATTTTTATAATCTGAATAAATAAAAATATCAAGGTAGAAAATAGTAAACGGGCACAAAAACGGTATTGCAATGCTTAAAAACAAGGCCTTGGCTTCGTACTTTCGCTAGTGCAATCTCTCAACAGTGCTACTATAATTTGATCATATAACTGTCCCTCAACGTGCAACAAAGAATCACTCCAAAGTTCCTATCTAGAGGAGAACATAAGATGGAATTATTTGTAGGGTACGAAACCACCTCAGATATATTCTTTCCGATCAATCTATCCTAGAGTTCGTACTAAAATAACACAAAGCTATTCTTTCCGATCGATCTAACCAAGAGTTCGTACTAAAAGAACACCAAAACAAATTCAGATTCATAATATTCAATCCAACACAAAGAATTTCAAAGAGTGCCCCAAGATATCTACCGGAGAAACAAAGACAAGAACGTGCATCAACCCCTATGCATAGATTACCCCAATGTCACCTCGGGAATCTGCGAGTTGAGTGCCAAAACATATATCAAGTGAATCAATACGACACCCCATTGTCACCACGAGTATTCAATTGCAAGACATATATCAAGTGTTCTCAAATCCATAAAAGTATTCAATCCGATAACAACAAAATCTCAAAGGGAAAAGCTCAATTCATCACAACAAGATAGAGAGGGGAAAACACCATATGATCCGACTATATTAACAAAGCCCGCGATACATCAAGATCGTGACATCTCAAGAACACGAGACAGACAGAGAGAGAGAGAGAGAGAGAGAGAGAGAGAGAGAGAGAGATTAAACACATTGCTACTGGTACAAACCCTCAGCCCCGAGGGTGGACTACTCCCTCCTCATCGTGGTGGCCGCCGACATGATGAAGATGGCCACCGAAGATGATTCCCCCCTCCAGCAGGGTGCCGGAAAGGGTCTAGATTGGTTTTCGGTGGCTACAAAGCCTTGCGGCGGTGGAACTTCTGATCTAGGTTAACCCCAAGGGTTTTTGGAATATTTGTGAATTTATAGGGTAAAGAGGGTGTGCGGGGGTCCACCGAGGTGGGCACAACCCACCTGGGTGCACCTGGGCCCCCAGGCGCGCCCTGGTCGGTTGTGCCCCCTCGGGGCACCCCCGAGTTGCTGCTCTGGCCCATCCTGGGTGTTCTGGTCCATAAAAAATCTCCAAAAAGTGTCGCAGTGTTTGGACTCCGTTTGCTATTGATTTCCTGCGATGTCAAAAACAAGCAAAAAACAACAACTGGCACTGGGCACTGGGTCAATAGGTTAATCCCAAAAATGATATAAAGTTGCTATAAAATGATTGTAAAACATCCAAGAATGATAATATAACAGCATGAATACTTCATAAATTAGAGATACGTTGGAGATGTATCAGTATGTACTTTTTGAAAGTCCTATAAAGCGTCTTGATCTATCCTATAGATCTTGATGCCCAATATTTAAGTAGCCTCACTGAGGCCTTTCATTGAAATATTCTTATTCAAGTATCCTTTTATGCTATCCAGAAATTCTATATCATTTCCAATCAGCAATATGTCTTCCAAAAATAATATCAGAAATGCTACAGAGCTACCACTCAGTTTCTTGTAAATACAGGCTTCACCATAAGTCTGTATAAAACCATATGCTTTGATCACCTCATCAAAGCGTATATTCCAACTCCGAGATGCTTGCGCCAGTCCATAGATGGATCGCTGGAGTTTGCACACTTTGTTAGCACCTTTAGGATTGACAGAACCTTCTGGTTGCATCATATACAACTCTTTTTTAAGAAATCCATTAAGGAATGTAGTTTTTACCTCTTTTTGCCAGATTTCAAAAAATGCGGCTATTGCTAACATGATTCGGACAGATTAAGCATCGCTATGAGTGAGAAAATCTCATCATAGTCAACACCTTAAACTTGTCGAGAAACCTTTTGCGACAAGTCGAGCTTTGTAGATACTAACACTACCATTAGCGTGTGTCTTCCTCTTGAAGATCCCTTTATTCTCAATGGCTTGCCGATCATCGGGCAGGTCCACCAAAGTCCACACTTTGTTCTCATACATGGATCCTATCTCAGATTTCATGGCCTCAAGCCATCTATAGGAATCTGGGCTCATCTTCGCTTCCTGATAGTTCGTAGGTTCGTCATGGTCTAGTAACATGACCTCCAGAACAGGATTACTGTACCACTCTGGTGCAGTATGTTCTCTAGTTGACCTACGAGGTTCAGTAGTAACTTGATCTAAAGTTTCATGATCATTATCATTAGCTTCCTCTCTATTTGGTGTAGGCATCACGGGAACGGTTTCTATGATGAGCTACTTTCCAATTCAAGAGAAGGTATACAATTACCTCATCAAGTTCTACTTTCCTCGCATTCACTTCTTTCGAGACAAACTCCGTTAGGAAGGACCAATTCTTAGCAACAAAAATCTAAATCTTGCCTTCGGATCTATGATAGAAGGTGTACTGAGGGAGTCCTGGATTAGGGGGTCTCCGGACAGCTGGACCATATCCTTTGGCCGGACCGTTGGACTATGAAGATACAAGATTGAAGACTTCGTCTCGTGTCCGGATGGGACTCTCCTTGGCGTGGAAGGCAAGCTAGGCAATACGGATATGTAGATCTCCTCCCTTGTAACCGACGTTGTGTAACCCTAGCCCCTCCAGTGTCTATATAAACCGGAGGGTTTAGTCCGTAGGACAACATACAATCATACCATAGGCTAGCTTCTAGGGTTAGCCTCTACGATCTCGTGGTAGATCAACTCTTGTAATACTCATATCATCAAGAACAATCAAGCAGGACGTAGGGTATTACCTCCTTCAAGAGGGCCCGAACCTAGGTAAACATCGTGTCTCCTGCCTCCTGTTACCATCCGCCTTAGACGCACAGTTTGGGACCCCCTACCCGAGATCCGCTGGTTTTGACACCGACATTGGTGCTTTCATTGAGAGTTCCACTGTGTCGTCGCCATAAGGCTTGATGGCTCCTTCGATCATCGGTAGCGATGCGGTCCAGGGTGAGGTTTTCCTCCCCGGATAGATCTTTGTATTCGGCGGCTTCGCACTGCGGGCCAATTCGCTTGGCCATCTGGAGCAGATCGAGAGCTACGCTCCTGGCCATCAGGTCAGATTCGGAAACTTAAACTACACTGCCGACGTCTGCGGAGACTTGATCTTCGACGGATTCGAGCCCGTGTCAGGTGCACCGCACAGTCACGACGAGCACAACGTAACTGTATCGTTGGATAGTGTTTGGGAGATCGCATCTGCAACTACTCCGACCGTCAATCCGGAGCAAATTGCGCCATCTGAGAGCGGAGGGATAGACCCCTCCATGGAGACCGCACTCTCAGTGGCGATGGAGCCGGATACTGACCTCACCCCTTACAAGAGCCGTGTCGCGCGAACCACTTGATTCACCTCCGGCCACGGACTCCGAGCCGCTTACATCTGTGCCCGTCGAATCCGACTGGGTGCGATCATGGAGTTCACCTCTGCGGATATCTTTCAGCACTCGCCTTTCGGTGATGTGCTAAATTCATTAAAGTCTCTTTCCCTGTCAGGAGAACCTTGGCCGAACTATGTCCGGCTAGAATGGGATGCGGACGATGAAGAAATTCGCCGCCCACCCACCACCCACTTAGTAGCCACTGTCGACGATTTAATCGACATGCTCGACTTTGACTCCGAAGACTTCGACGGTATGGACGACGATGCAGGAGACGAACAGGAACCACCGCCCACAGGGCGCTGGACCGACACCTCAGCATATGATATATACATGGTGGACACCCCCAAAGAAAGCAATGGCGATGAGACAGCGGAGGATGACCCCTCCAAGAAGCAACCCAAGCGACGACGTTAGCGGCATCGCTCTAAGTCCCGCCACAGCAAAAGTAGTGATACCGGCACAGGAGATAATAACACTCTGGATAGTGCCGAAGACAACAACAATCCCCTCTAGCATGATGTAGAGCCAGAGGACGAACAAGCTAGCCCTCCAGAGCGAGCATCGGATGGAGAACTGGAGGAGGACAATTACATGCCTCTCTCCTAAGATGAGGCGAGCCTCGGCGACGAAGAATTTATCGTGCCTGAGGACCCCGTCGAGCAAGAGCGCTTCAAGCGCCGGCTTATGTCCACGACAAATAGCCTGAAGAAAAAGCAGCAACAGCTTCAAGCTGATTAAGACTTGCTAGCAGACAGATGGACCGAAGTCCTTGCGGCCGAGGAGTACGAACTTGAGCGCCCCTCCAAGAGTTACCCAAAATGCAGGTTGCTACCTCACCTCGAGGAGGAAGCATTGAAACCTCATTCACCAGTGTACGATGCGGATGACCGGCCACTACGTGGCCGAGCCAGAGAGGCGTTTCAGCCTGAAGTTCATCCCGCACCCCGCCGCCACTCAATCAAAAATACTAAGGCCCGAGGAAACACAGGGGACCTGCGAGACGTATTGGACAGTAAGGCAAAAATCGCAAGGTCAATATAGGGGTCACGGGCACGCGCGCCAACACGGGACGATGATCATCGCGTCAGATACACCAAGAGTAAATCCGGCCGGGCCGAATACAACAGACAAGACTCATATGAACTGCGTCGGGATATAGCCCGGCACAGAGGCGTCGCACACCCCCTGTGCTTCACTGATGAAGTTATGAATCACGAATTCCCGGAGGGTTTCAAACCCGTAAATATCAAATCATACGATGGTACAACAGATCCCGCTGTATGGATTGAGGATTTTCTCCTTCACATCCACATGGCTCGCGGTGATGTAACGCCCTCGATGCGGCTATATCTCCCACGCGTCGAAGCACGACTTAGAGGCATAACCGCATTGAAAGCAATGTCGCAAGTGAGGTAATCTTCACACAACCCATGTAATACATAAGGGAAAGAGATACATAGTTGGCTTACAATCGCCACTTCACACAATACATGAATAAAGCATTACATTCATCCAAATACACTCAAGGTCCGACTACGGAACCAAAATAAAAGAAGACTACCCCAATTGCTACACAGATCCCCGATCGACCCCAACTGGGCTCCACTACTGATCAACTAGAACGTAACAACACAAAGGACAAAATCTTCATCGAGCTCCTCCTTGAGCTTGGTTTCGTCACCTGCTCAGTATCAACGGCACCTGCAAGCTGTTTTTGGAAGTATCTATGAGTCACGGGGACTCAGCAATCTCACACCCTCACGGTCATGACTATTTAAGCTTATGGGTAAGGTAAAAGATATGAGGTGGAGCTGCAGCAAGCGACTAGCATATATGGTGGCTAACCTGATTCGCAAAAGAGAGCGAGAAGAGAAGGCAAAAGCACGGTCGAACAACTATGATCAAGAAGTGATCCTAGAACAACCTACGTCAAGCATAACTCCAACACCGTGTTCACTTCTCGGACTCTGCCGGAAAGAGACCATCACGGTTACACACGCGGTTGATGCATTTTAATTAAGATAAACTTTAGGTTTTCTACAACCAGACATTAACAAATTCCCATCTACCCATAACCACGGGCACGACTTTCGAAAGTTCAAAACCCTGCAGGGGTGTCCCAACTTAGCCCATCACAAGCTCTCACGGTCAACGAAGGATATTCCTTCTCCCAAGACATTCCGATCAGACTCGACATCCAGGTTACAAGACATCCTCGACAATGGTAAAACAAGACCCGCAAAGCCACCCGAATGTGCCGACAAATCCCGATAGGAGCTGCACATATCTCGTTCTCAGGGCACACCGGATTGTCCAAGGTTCCGGTAGGCCAGCCTAGAGTTTCCCCTGGTGGCCACCGGCATCTGACAAGTTGGACCAACACTCAGAGGAGCACTGGCCCGGGGGGGTTAAAATAAAGATGACCCTCTGGAGCATGACTCCCAAGGGAAAAGAAAAGGGCTAGGTGGCAAATGGTAAAACCAATGTTGGGCCATGCGGGAGGAGTTTTATTCAAGGCGAACTGTCAAGGGGTTCCCATTATAACCCAACCGTATAAGGAACGCAAAATCCGGGAACATAACACCGATATGACGGAAACTAGGGCGGCAAGAGTGGAACAAAACACCAGGCATAAGGCCGAGCCTTCCACCCTTTACCAAGTATATAGATGCATTAATTAAATAAGGGATATTGTGATATCCCAACAAATATCCATGTTCCAACAAGGAACAAACTCCAATCTTCACCTGCAACTAACAACGCTATAAGAGGGGCTGAGCAAAGCGGTAATATAGCCAAACAACGGTTTGCTAGGACAAGGTGGGTTAGAGGCTTGGCTTAACAATATGGGAGACATGATAAGCAAGTGGTAGGTATTGCAGCATAGGCATAGCAAAAGAGCAAGCAACTAGCAAGCAAAGATAGAAGTGATTTCGAGGGTATGGTCATCTTGCCTGAAATCCCGCAAGGAAGAAGAACGAGTCCATGAAGAAGACAAACGGACGTAGTCGAACGAATCCTCACAACGCAACATTACAGGATTACCGAGAAGAAGTACACCAAAAAGAAAGCAAACAACATAGTAAACAACCACCACATAAGCATGGCACGATGCGCAAACAAGTATGATGCATGTCCGGTTTAATGAGGCATGGCATGGCAAAGTGCACAAACAACCCTACAAATTAAGTGGGGCTCAATATGCAACGGGTTGCATATTGACGAAACACCACATCAAGTTATTTAGTTCGATCTCGTTTATGTACCCAACAATATTAAATGTTGTTAAACATGGCAAGAGGGTGAAGCAAATGAAAACTACCTATCTAGGCAAGTTTAAATGAGGCCGGAACAACAAAACAACAAGTCCGGAAACTCCTCATGAGCATATTTTAGGTTTGGTACTGTTCTGCCCTAAACACAATTTTAGAGTTGTTAAACATGCAAAGCAATGTCACCATGTTAAACTAGGCATTTTTCCACCCCATTTACATATAAAGTTTATTAAATTCCGAGTTACGGTTATTTAGTTATGAAATAAATCATTTTAGCATGGCATAGGAGCAAATTTAACCAAACATCATTTTAAACATTTTAAACATGCATGAAAGTTGCATATTATGAAACTAGACAAAATTCTAAGAAACTTTCATATATAATTTATTTTAATCCGATGCACGGTTCTGAAGTTATTAAATGCATGTAGTCTAGGGGGTTTTCTGCAAAACTGGGTTCTCTGGAATAAAAGATAAATTCACAGACCCTGAAAAAAATGTCAATGGGCTGAAACTGGGCAGACTGGGCTGCTCACATTGGGCTTAAGGAGGCGCTGGGCATCTGGGCTGCGAGCGAACCAGAGGAAGGCCTCGGGCGGCGAGTGGCACTCGTCCAGGCTGGCGCTGGACTGGTCAACGCAAGCGCTCGGGCAGAGCAGCATGATGCAGAAAAGTCTTCGCTTGCCTCCCTCGCTCGAATAGAAGGAGGCGGCACTGGGGACTCACGGCAGGGTCAGCAGGCGCGGGGCGGCACAGTGCGGACGCCGAGGCGGCGAAGAGCGGCGGAGGCGGCGGCGCCGGCGAGACGGACTGCGGCGGCGGCGACGAGAGCGAGGCGGCGGGGCTGGAGCTCGGGGAGGATCCGGGTGAGGGTGGCTTGCAGGCGGCGTACGGCAGCGGGAATCCACCGGA
The DNA here is from genome assembly GCF_018294505.1 of Triticum aestivum. Taxonomy (NCBI): domain Eukaryota; kingdom Viridiplantae; phylum Streptophyta; class Magnoliopsida; order Poales; family Poaceae; genus Triticum; species Triticum aestivum. Next base: position 255,465,378 of record NC_057794.1, read on the forward strand.
TCAGACGAGGAAAGCCGGTTCCTGATGGTGGGAGTCGAACAAGACGTCGACGGCTCGGTTCCTGCAAAGAAATACATCGAGCAAAAGAGTTCAGAGGGGAGAGACAGGGAGAAGAAACGGGGAAGAAAGGAGGGAAGATTGGGCGCGGCTTGGCTGACCGGAGTTTCGCCAGAGGCGTGCGACACAGCAGCGCTGCCGGAGGAGATGGAGACAACGGGGAGGGATCGTGGTGACGGCAGCGACCGGTTCCTGCGGTAGGAAGCAGAGGAGGGGAGTTGAGGGATGGAGGAGGAAGACGAGGAGAAGGAGAAAACAGGAGGAAGAGGAGGGCCGCGATGCTCATCTGCTGCTGATGCTTGGGTGGCCGGCGACCATCACGCCAGGTGGGTCTGGAGGAGCTCCTCTCCTCCGAATTGAACAGGGGAGAGAAAGCAGCGGGGCACTGGTTGCTCGAGTAGGAGGTGGCCATGGATCAAGGGGAGAAAGTGGTTGGCTCGGTGGATCGAGTGCTGAACCAATGGGTGGCGCTACGGCAGGGTGGAGTTGGATTGGTCGGTGGCTGCGAGATGTGGTTGGATCGAGGCGAGGAGGTGGATTGGATCTGGATCCCGAGGAAGATATGGTAGGTGGCGGCGGCTCGGCGGGACAAAGTCCCTAGATTTTAGGGTTGGGAAAAATAGGCTAGGGAGCCCAAATAAGAAAATGGAGACGTTTTGTAGACGTTTGGGGATGATCCGGACCCAACGGTGATGACTGCCCGGGTCGGGTCCGGGACAGCTTTCGAACGCGCACGCGAGGAGGGACGCGGTGTGACGAGAGAGGTCAGGTTGGACCTGGCGGTAGGTAGTGGGCCGTGCAGAAAGCCTTGGGCTGAGAGAAGAGAAGAGAGAGAGGCCCGGTGACTGTTTCCAGAGACCGAAAACGTCCGACGTTAGACCGGCTATAATGCCGCTATATTTTAATGGTTGGGCTATCAAACGAACTCCAAATGCGATGAAACTTGACAGGCGGTCTATCTACACTATAATAAGACCACACGCCAACTTTCAACCCAATCCGAGAACATTTTTCGGCCACTTATAAAATACTAATTCGGAGGTGCCGCGGGCACGTGCAAGTGTGTCTGGGCTCAGAACGGACAACGGACGGAACAAGGAGACCGGGACAGATGCAAGTTTTGAAAACATGAAGATGCAGTGCACATGATGACATGGCAAGATGCAACACGCAAGCGAATGACATGACAACGACAGCGAATAACTGGCAGACACCTGGTGCAACAGTCTCGGGGCGTCACAGGTGATGATCTACATGCCATCAAGTACCTCCCACTAAAACTCAAAGGACCGCTCGGCATTGGCTGAACAGCTTGCCAGCAGACTCCGTAGGCAGTTGGGAGGATCTGGAAGACGCATTCCTGGATAACTTCCAGGGCACTTATGTGCGGCCACCGGATGCTGATGACTTGAGCCATATAACCCAACAGCCAGGGGAATCGGCCAGACAATTCTGGACACGGTTCCTGACTAAGAAAAACCAAATTGTCGACTGTCCGGACGCAGAGGCCCTAGCGGCATTCAAGCATAACATCTGTGACGAATGGTTGGCTCGCCACCTTGGCCAGGAGAAGCCGGAATCTATGGCAGCCCTCACAACACTCATGACCCACTTTTGCGCGGGCGAGGATAGCTGGCTGGCTCGCAGTAACAACACATCGAGGAATCCGGGCACTTCGGTTACCAAAGATGCCAACGGTAGGCAATGTCGTAACAGACCAAAGCACCGCAATAACAACGATAACACAGAAGATACGATAGTCAATGCCGGATTCAGAGGCTCTAGATCCGGTCAGCGGAAAAAGGCATTTAAAAGAAGTACTCCGGGTCCGTCCAGTTTGGATCGCATACCGGATCGCTCGTGTCAAATCCACGACACCCCCGACAAGCCAGCCAATCACACCAACAGAGAATGTTGGGTGTTCAAGCAGGCCGGCAAGTTAAACGCCGAAAACAAGGACAAGGGGCTGCATAGTGATGACGAGGAGGAGCCCGGCCGCCGAACACAGGAGGACGGAAGGGGTTCCCCCCACAAGTGAAGACAGTGAACATGATATACGCAACCCACATTCCCAAGAGGGAGCCGAAGCGTGCACTAAGGGACGTCTATGCGATGGAGCCCGTCGCCCCAAAGTTCAACCCATGGTCTGCTTGCCCAATCACCTTTGATCGCAGGGACCACCCCACTAGCATCTGTCATGGCGGATCCGCCGCACTGGTCCTAGACCCCATCATCGACGGATTTCACCTCACGCGAGTCCTTATGGACGGCGGCAGTAGCCTGAACCTTCTCTATCAGGACACAGTGTGAAAAATGGGTATCGATCCCTCGAGGATCAGACCCAGCAAAACCACCTTTAAAGGCGTCATCCCAGGTGTAGAGGCCCATTGCACAGGCTCAATCACACTGGAAGTGGTCTTCGGATCACCGGACAACTTCCTAAGTGAGGAGTTAATCTTCGATATGGTCCCGTTTTGCAGTGGCTATCACACACTGCTCGGACGAACAGCATTCGCAAAATTTAATGCAGTGCCGCATTACGCATACCTCAAGCTCAAGATGCCATGACCTAGTGGGTCATAATGGTAAATGGAAACACAGAACGCTTGCTCCGCATGGAAGAGCACACTGCGGCCCTTGCAGTAGAAGCACAAAGCAGCCTTTTAAGGCAGACCACTAATTCGGCGTCACATCCCCCGGACACCTTCAAGCGAGTCCGGAACAAGCTGCAACAGGATCGCCTGGCATGTTCAGAGCTCGCCTAGCAATTCGGCCCCCGTCCCAATCCCAGTCAAGTGACAAAATCCGTGCCGCGCGTACATAACTACGCACTGAAAATACCATGGACATAGGTGGGGGCACGATTAGGGAACATCCCGCAATGCGGCTTAACTGCCCTAGGGGTTGTATACCTTTATCATTTCTTTTCTCTTTCAGGGCCTAACTCTTTGGAAGCCCTTACCGGCAGTATGATTTCCGGACACATTCCGGAAGCAACAACCAAGGCGGCAAGAAGCTAAGATGAACACGGGAACCCCCAGGTGGTCTCTAATAATAATTGATATACCCGTTTTTCACTATCTATGCGCAGCTTGCCCTGGGATAGGACATTTCGATTTGTCCTACTTTCTGCTTATTGCAATACTTGTACCAGTACGCTTCGATGTATTCTTCAAATAACAATGCATATCATTAGTCTATTATTGCATTTTTTATCTTTTTTCTCTCTTATATGTCCATTCACGACAATCCACACCCGTACATTCGGGTACGGTCAGTATGCCAGGGGCATTCGTTTACCCCATAATACGGCGGAAGAAGTCCGAACACTTTCGACAGTGCGGCACCCCGAACTTAGAGCATTATATGCATCAGCTCCGAATCATGTCTTTGGTTAAATGTTGGGTTTGCCCGGCTCCCATGCTTTGGTACCTTACGTTCCGCTATATCGGCTAAGGTAGCGGTGGGAGAACTACTGCGATTGCGTCCCGGTTCTTCTGGACGAGCGCCTCAGTAGAGAAAGTCGAAAACTGACTGTCATGATAAGGCGAGAGACTTGTCTCTGTTCAAGAGGTCTCAAGTCCTTAAAAACTTTTTCCGCTTCGGGCGAGGAGCCGGCCTTGTCCGGCTTAGGCGAGTATAACGCCCCAAATTCGGCCTTCCGAATACTAGGGGGTTCGCCAAAATTTAAAATTGTAGACTTCTATGGCTAAGTGAGAGTGATAAAGCCTTATAGTCCGATTGCCTGGTTCGTTGCGCTGAGCACCTCCCTCGAAGGACCCAAAATTGGGGTAAAGAGTGCTCAGGTTTATCCCGAACACCCCAGTACTAGTTACATGGGGGCAGAAGTCGACAACTGGCCAACTCTCAGATTTTATAAATGGCCGCACAGTGTCGGTGTTCTGGGAACGGGGGTCCCCAGACATGCCTGCCTGCGGCCTGCGGCGTGGCTCAAAAGGGGGCCCAGCACGGCCCATCTTCATCAACACAGACTCAAGACCCTTGCGAGGGGCCAAGCCTCGCGGGGCAGACAACACGGAGCTTCCTCAGGCATGGCCTCATCAGGCTGGCCCGCGAGGAGGCGGAGAGATCAAGGCGGGGTACCTCACGAGGTGCCCGTGATGCAAGCCATGACGACCAAGGGCACCAGGCGGGTGCCAGCCCGCACAGTGTCCTCCTTTCCTCTTTGGTGCAAAGGGAGCAAGCGCAGGCGGGAGCATCAAGCAAAGGCACCCGTTTCGGTGCAATGAGACCAAGACCAGTCCAACGGCATGGAGGAAGTCATTGTGGAGCCCAAGCCAGCGTCACCACCAGAGTCTTTGGCAGGCGAGGACCAACTTTAGTCAGGATAAGTGTACCAGATGTTCCCCTTCAAAATGGCCAATTGTTGGCGCCCTTCCCGCTCAATATTTGGGAAGAGGCCCAGGGCCATTGCCTATAAATAGGACTAGCCACCCCCAGGGTAGGAGGGGACACAGTGATTGAGAAGGAGTTAGAATCGGCCAACCCTGGAACAAGCTGAGACCAAAAGAGGAGATCGAATCAGAGGGAGAGAGAGAGAGAAGGGTGATTGAACTCCTCCCAGCAGTTCATCGCCCCAGCCAAGAACAGACCCTCGCGAGGCTGTTCTTCCTTGTATTGCTCATCATAATCAGCCCAAGAGGCAATCCACCACACCACACACTGGAGTAGGGTATTACACCACAATGGTGGCCCGAACCAGTATAAACCCTATGTCTCTTGTGCTGTTCTTTCCATAGCTTAGATCTTAGCGAGGCGGAGGGGTGCAGATAGGTAGAAGGCGAAATCTCCACGCGCACCCCAGTGTTCGAACCTCAAGGGTCTGCCGGAACTCGAAATTCGACATTTGGCGCGCCAGGTAGGGGTGCACCGGAGTTTTCCCTTCCGCCACCGCCACGACCTGCCTCGCGATGAGTAGCGCGTCGCCCGCTCCGGCCGCCGGTGCCAGCACGGGGGCCAGGGGGCTCTGAGCCCTGGTCCCAGCCCTGCAACGGGTACGGTGGCCGGACAAGTTCAAGCCAATGACGCCGCCGCACCACGGCGGTGCGACTGATCCGCTGTCCTTCTTGCTGGCGTACGAGGAGGCCATCCTCGAAGCTGGAGATGACGATAGGGTCATGGCCAACTGGCTCCCCATGGCCCTCACCGGCGCTCCGCGCGCGTGGCTGCTCCACCTGCCGGCAGCCTCCGTGACCTCTTGGGAAGAGCACCGCAGCCTCCTCCCCGCCCACCACGCTACACCAACACCCCCGGTCGTCGCGGCCCTCCTGGGCAGCTCGCAGGCGCCGCCTACAAGTCACCACGTCAAGTCGTTCATCCGCCGGGTCAGCGCCACTTCCACGCGGCAGGGGGCTCTCCTGGACCGGTCGGCGCCCGAGGCCGGCCTGACCTTCAGCTCGGAGGACCACCCCTCCAACTCGGCCTGCTCGGGTGCGCTCCCCATGCTGTGCACCCCCACCATCTGCCAGGTGGCCGTTACCAAAACTCTCATCGATGGCGGTGCGGGCCTCAGCGTGCTCTCGGTCGAGGCCTTCAACCTCCTCTTCATACCCTTGGAACGGCTGCAACCCAGCCGGCCCTTCTCAGGCATTGGGGGCGGATCATCCAGCTCCTTGGGACAGATCCGGCTCCCAGTAACCTTTGGCACCTACAACAATTTCCGCATGGAGCTGGTCGACTTCGACATCGCCCCCATCGGCCTCCCCTACAACGCCATCCTCGGCTACCCAGCGCTGGCCCAGTTCATGGCCGCGACACACCCGGCGTACAACCTCATGAAGATGCCCGGGAGCAGCGGTGTCCTCACCGTGCACGGGGACACCGGAGATGCGCTGCGGGTGCTCAAGCTCGCCTTCAAGATGGCAGTGTCGATGCAGCCCGCCGACTCGGAGACCCCCGAGCCCAAGGGGGCTGCACCCGCCAAGAAGAAACAGTTGTTCACCCAAGACAAGGCAGAAACCAAGCAGATACCCGTTGATGAGGACGGATCCACCAACGCCACTTTCACCATAGGCGCCAACCTCGAACCCGAGTAGGTATTCACTTGGGAGCCTGACCAGTTGGCGGGGATCCCTAGGAGTGTAATCGAGCATCACCTCAACGTTTGCCCCAACGTGCGCCCTGTGAAGCAGAAGGCAAGGCAGCAGTCCACAGAAAAGCAGGCCTTCATCGTCCAAGAGACCCGCAAACTAGAAGCCGCTGGGGTCATTCGCGAGGTCCGATACCCGGATTGGTTGGCCAACCCTGTCGTTGTGCCAAAGAAGGGAGGGATAGCATGTGTGTCGACTTCACCAACCTCAACAAGGCATGCCCGCAAGACCCGTTGCCGCTCCCCCGCATCGACCAGATCGTCGATTCCACCACGGAATGCGACCTGCTATGCTTCTTGGATGCCTTCTCCGGGTATCACCAGATCAAGATGGCGGTAGAAGACGTCGAAAAGACAGCCTTCCTAACCCTGTGTGGGGTGTACTGCTACACATGCATGCCATTCGGGCTGCGTAACGCAGGGGCGACCTTTCAGCGGCTGATGCACATCACCTTGGGCCCGCAGCTCGGGAAGAATGTTGAAGCTTATGTCGATGACATTGTGGTAAAGTCTTGGGAGGCCAGGACCCTGATACAAGACCTGGAAGAAACTTTCGCGAGCCTCAACGCAGTGAACCTGCGGCTCAACCCAGAGAAGTGTGTGTTCGGAGTCCCCTCGGGCAAGCTCTTGGGTTTCCTCGTGTCCTACCGAGGCATCGAGGCTAACCCGGAAAAGGTCAAGGCGGTGGAGGACATGAGCCCGCCAAAGACCCTCAGAGAAATGCAGAAGCTCACTGGGCGCGTGACCGCGCTAGGGCGCTTCATCTCCAAGTCGGGGGAGCGAGCGCTGCCTTTCTTCCAGCTAATGAAGAAAAAGGGGCCCTTTGAGTGGACTGAAGAGGCCGACAAGGCGTTCTAGGATCTCAAGAGATACCCGACCAGCCCACCGATCATGGTGGCTCCGCGCCCTCAAGAGCCCCTGGTGCTTTACCTCGCCGCCACTCCCTACTCCGCCAGTGCAGCCCTGGTGGCGGTTAGGGAGGAGTGTCGAATCAAAACCACAGCAGCAGCCCGGGACAAGGCAAAACAGGAACAAGGAAGGCCCACAGAAACCGCCACCGCGGCTGAGGAGGATCAGCCGCTGCAGAGGAGTGCACCGGAGGCGGAAGAGGCCCCTCTCCCAGATGGCCAGCCTCAGGAGGCCTCATCGCCTCAGGAGGCGTCATGGTCTCCGAAGGGAGCCACCAGCACTGACTCACCCAGCCTCTTTGAGCACCCAGTGTACTTCGTCAGCATGGTGTTGCAGGACGCGAGGGCACGATACCCCATGCCTTAGAAACTCCTCCTCATGCTACTGGTGGCCTCGCGCAAGCTGCGGCACTATTTTCAGGGTCACCCCATCAAGGTCGTCTCGTCATACCCCCTGGAGAGAGTGCTCAGGAGCCCTAACTCAGCTGGAAGGGTCGCTGAGTGGAACATAGAACTGCAAGCGTTTCAGCTCGAATTCAGCACGACCAGAGTCTTCAAGGGAGCAGCATTGGCGGATTTTGTGGCAGAATGGACGGAGGCACCTGGCCTCAAGGCCGACGAGGATCGGTCCCTCTCCCCGGGAAGCAAGGCGCCAGAAGGCTGGGTCATGTACTTCGATGGGGCGTTCTCTAGGCATGGCGCTGGGGCTGGGGCGGTGCTTATATCGCCCACTCAGGACAAGCTCTACTACCCTGTGCAGCTCTGTTTCCAGCAAGGTGAAAAGGTCTCCAACAACATAGCAGAGTATGAAGGTTTAATAGCGGGCTTGAAGGCCGCAGCTGCCCTGGGGGTGAAACGCCTCACCATCAAGGGCGATTTGCAGCTCCTTGTCAATTTCTCCAACAAGGTGTATGAGACGAAAGATGAGCACATGGAAGCCTACCTTGCGGAGGTCCGCAGGATGGAGAAGCAGTTCTAGGGGTTGGAGTTGCAGCACGTGCCCCGTGGCACCAATCAGGAGGCCGACGACATCGCCAAACAGGCGTCCACGCGGTTACCTCAGGAGCCTGGCGTTTTCGAGGAGCGGCTCTTCAAACCCTCAGCCCTGCCGTCATTGTCAAACACGGCTCAACCTCGGGAGGAGCTCCCCCAGCCACCTGCCTCAGGAGCTCCGGCCTGTGGCTCGGCCTCAGGAGCCCGCCTGCTCCTAACGATGGAACCTCAAGAGGGGTGCTGGATCACGGAGCTCCGGAGTTACTTAACACAAGGGACCCTGCCGGAGGAGGAGGAAGCAGAGCGTGTGGCACGCAGGCCACGGCATACTGCATCAAGGATGGAGAGCTCTACCGGAAGCGACCAAACGATGTATCCCTGCGCTGCATCTCCAGGGAGCAAGGAAAGGAACTGCTGGAAGATATACACGGCGGAGACTGTGGACATCATTCATCATCACGGACCCTCGTCGGCAAGGCATTCCGCAGTGGGTTTTATTGGCCCACCGCACTCAATGACGCCATCGAACTAGTGAAAGCTTGTGAGGCCTGCCAATTCCACGCCAAGCAGATCCATCAGCCGGCAGGAGGCCTGCAGACTATACCCCTTTCGTGGCCATTCGCAGTCTGGGGGCTGGACATCCTGGGCCCGTTTCCTCGGGCGCCAGGGGGCTACCGCTACCTCTACGTCGCCGTGGACAAGTTCACCAAGTGGGCTGAAGTAGAGGCCGTCCGCACCGTCCCCGCGGGTTCCACGGTCAAGTTCATCAGGGGCATCGTGAGCCGGTTCGGGGTGCCGAACCGCATCATCACGGACAACGGTTCATAGTTCACCAGTAACCTCTTCAAAACATAATGTGCTAACCTTGGAACGCAGATATGCTATGCTTTAGTGGCGCAGCCCCGAAGCAACGGCCAGGCCGAGCGAGCCAACGCGGAGGTCCTGTGGGGCCTCAAGACCAGGACATTCAAGAAGAAGCTGGAGGCCTGCAGCAGAGGTTGGTACGACGAGCTTCAGTCCGTGTTGTGGTCCATCCGCACAACCGCGACCAAGCCGACTGGAGAGACCATGTTCTTCCTGGTCTACGGAGCCGAAGCGGTCCTCCCTCACGAGGTCAGACGTCGCTCCGCGCGGGTCCTGGCGTTCGACGAGGCGCAGCAGGACGCCATGCGGGGGATGGACCTCGTGCTGGGGGAGGAACATCGCCGAGAAGCCGCGCTGCGAGCGGCGAGGTACCAACAAGCACTGCGACGATATCACTGCTGCAACATCCGCCCCAGAACTCTCGAGGTAGGAGACCTCATGCTCAGGCGAGTTCTCTCCAGGGAGGGGCTGCACAAGCTCTCTCCCATGTGGGAGGGCCCGTTCAAGGTTGTTCATGTTTCCAGGCCCGGCTCCGCGCGCTTGGAGACTCAGGAGGGGGCGCCGGTCCAGAACGCATGGAACATCCAGCATCTCCGAAGGTTCTACCCCTAAAAAGGCCCAGAGCCTGTGAAGAAGGCGAATGCCTGTGAAGCTGTTGCGTTTTGGAAAAGGCCCAGAGCCTGTGAAGAAGGCGAATGCCTGTGAAGCTGTCGCGTTTTGGAAAAGGCCCAGAGCCTGTGAAGAAGGCGAATGCCTGTGAAGCTGTCGCGTTTTGGAAAAGGCCCAGAGCCTGTGAAGAAGGCGAATGCCTGTGAAGCTGTCGCGTTTTGGAAAAAGGCCCGGAGCCTGTGAAGAAGGCCAACGCCTGTGAAGCTCGCCGCCTGTGACACTCTCACGTAATAATGAGTTGGGGCAGTACATACCCCGGAGTCTCAGGAGCGCCGACCTCAGGCCCTGGGGCTCCCTCCCACGCCCAGTGGCAGCACTTAGCTCCGCGCTGGTGAGAAGACGTCGAAGACTAGATTAGGTGCCGGATGCGGCTTTTTCATTTGCTTTCCGCAGTTGGCTTGTTCATTCTCATTCGAAGTTTTATTGAAGCTGTTGCCGCCTTTGGCTTGTGGTTCTTTGACTTTTCACTCTCCTGACTCGATTTCTCTTATGCAAGGCCTCGCGAGGGGGGCAGCCGAGCGCCCTCACAAGTGTTCCTGTCCTAGTCGTTCAAAGGTTTCGCGACCTGGGTCCATTACAGGAGCACCCCTCCAGTCCGTGCCCCACGGGCACTGCGACACGAACACAGGGCCTAGGTCGGTCGCCCCCCCCACGGCTGGGGCCGGGAACTATCCATGCATGGGCACGTAGCCGGAAGGCACGATAACGGAAGCAAAGTGATGATTAACAAGCAATAACCCAAACACGCCCCCGCGGGGCTTCACGCTACTGTCTTTTTTACGCAGGAAAAAGGAAAACAAAGAACAAATCAGGCGCAGCTCGCCTCACACCGGCCTGCAGGGAAGACTCGAGCTGCCTCCGGGGCTCAGGTAGACTCCCACTTGCGCCTCACCGAGGCGCGACGGTGGGCAGACACGCTACCACCTCCCAAGCATATATGACAGTGTGGAGGCTGACCACGGCCACCGCTAGAAGAGTCGCCGCCTGAAGAAGAACCGGAGAAGCTTGGGGAACCCTGAGCGCCGCCAGTCACACGAGCGTTGTCCTCTCCATCATCGTCGGAGTTGGGTTCCCGGCCGCGATCGTCGTCCTCGGGGCAGCACCCTGCGCGGCGACCATCTTCCTCAAACACCCTCACATAGAGGGCGGCATCACCGTCAAACTTGAAGTGCAGGGTGCACCGATGGCTCAGGCCACGCACGCGGGCAAACTCTGCCAACCACGGGCCAAGGCCAGGCTCCCGGCTGCGGAGACCTCCAGTGAATCCCATGAGGCCCGGCTGCAGCAGCCGTTAGCCTGGAGCCAGAGGCCGCCCGGGGCGCCGGCCGGGAGCTCGCCGAGGAGGAAGCGAGGAAGTGGAAGCCGGGTGCTAGTCGGCTCCGCCGACCACACAACGAACTCCGACAGCACCTCTGCAGCGCGAAAGCGTGGCCTAGGGGGACGCGCGACCGAAGCATGCCCCCCGGCCGCGGCAGTCCGCCCGTCACCATGCTGGAAATCGTCTCCACGGCCGCGGGGAGCTGCCGTGGTGGCCACAGGATGCTTGCGAGGGCGCCCTCGGTCGCGCTTGGGCGGGGGAGAGGCAGGCTCAACCTGGCGAGCCTTCCCCTTCTCTGCGGTCGAGAACCTCCTCGACGGGGCCATGAAGAAGAAGGAGAAGCAAGGGGGGATGAACTGGAAGGGCGCGCGCCAATCCGTACTTATAGCCAGCGAGGGCCAACCGTCGGCCCCCACGATCGCAGGTAATCATGACCCGCTTTGCATGCAGGGACTTGTCCAATCCACGCAGTTGCCGAGGCACCATGGGGAAGTGGAGACGCCCACGTCCAATCAACCGCCACGCGGCGCCCAAGACCGCGGGCTGTTAGGGCCCGCGACGCTTCGCTCTTGCCCTTTCGCCTCCCTGCACGGCCAAGTCCGGGCGCGCCTTGGGCCCGGGTGCTACTGTCGGCGTTCTGGGAACGGGGGTCCCTAGACTTGCCTGCCTGCGGCCTGCGGCATGGCTCAAAAGGGGCCCCAGCACGGCCCATCTTCATCAACACAGACTCAAGACCCTCATGAGGGGCCAAGCCTCGCGGGGCGGATAACACGGAGCTTCCTCAGGCACGAACTCATCAGGCTGGCCCGCAAGGAGGCGGAGAGATCAAGGCGGGGTACCTCACGAGGTGCCCGTGACGCAAGCCATGACGACCAAGGGCGCCAGGCAGGCGCCAGCCCGCGCAGTGTCCTCCTTTCCTCTTTGGTGCAAAGGGAGCAAGCGCAGGCGGGAGCATCAAGCAAAGGCACCCGTTTCGCTGCAACGAGACCAAGACCAGTCCAACGGCAGGGAGGAAGTCGTTGTGGAGCCCAAGCCAGCGTCACCACCAGAGTCTTTGGCAGGCGAGGACCAACTTTAGTCAGGATAAGTGTACCAGATGTTCCCCTTCAAAATGGCCAATTGTTGGCGCCCTTCCTGCTCAATATTTGGGAAGAGGCCCAGGGCCATTGCCTATAAATAGGACTAGCCACCCCCAGGGTAGGAGGGGACGAAGTGATCGAGAAGGAGTTAGAATCGGCCAACCCTGGAACAAGCTGAGACCAAAAGAGGAGATCGAATCAGAGAGAGAGAGAGAGAGAAGGGTGATTGAACTCCTCCTAGAAGTTCATCGCCCCAGCCAAGAACAGACCCACGCGAGGCTGTTCTTCCTTGTATTGCTCATCATCATCAGCCCAAGAGGCAATCCACCACACCACACACTGGAGTAGGGTATTACACCACAACGGTGGCCCGAACCAGTATAAACCCTGTGTCTCTTGTGCTATTATTTCCATAGCTTAGATCTTAGCAAGGCGGATGGGTGCAGATAGGTAGAAGGCGAAATCTCCGCGCGCACCCCAGTGTTCGAACCTCAAGGGTTTGCCGGAACCCGAAATCCGACACACAGAAGGTAATATTTTAAATTAAAAAAGCATCGTATGGCGCAAATGAACTCGTTTCATATTATAGGATCACATGAGCTTGTTCATTCAAAAATTACATCCCTAGCACATTCATCCGCCACAAGGTGGGAACCCTTCAGGACACTCTCATAATAAATTTCGGGGCAGCGATGCGCCTTGCCCTCCGGCGGCCCCTCCTTCACCAGCTTCACGGCGTCCAGCTTCGCCCAGTGCACCTTCGCCCGGGCAAAAGCCCTGCACGCACCCTCGGTGCAGACAGACTGCTTTATGACTTCAAGCCATGGACAGGCGTCCACGAGCCGCCTCACCAGACCGAAGTAGCTGCCGGACAGCGGCTCGCTAGGCCACATCCGAACTATAAGACCCCTCATGGCCTGTTCGGCCGCCTTGTGAAGCTCGACCAATTGCTTCAGCTGGTCGCTCAAGGGCACGGGGTGTTCAGTCCCAGTATACTGAGACCAGAACAACTTTTCCATCGAGCTCCCCTCCTCAGCTCGGTAAAATTCCGCAGCATCCAGTACACTGCGGGGAAGATCTATGAACGCTCCTGGAGAGCTCTGAACTCGGGTAAGAAAAAGGAAAGTTTCCTTCACACGCTTGCTTTGCATAATAAATGCCTTACCCGCTGCTATCTTCTTCACTGCATCAATCTCCTGGAGGGCCTTGTGGGCTTCAGCCTTGGTGCTTCGGGCGCTTTCGAGCGCCTTATCAAGCTCGGACTCTCGCGTCTTAGAGTCAAGCTCCAAGGGCTCATGTTTCTCGGTGAGAGCCTCGAGCTCTTGCTGCACCTCGCCCACTCAGGCTTCTTGCTTCTCCCGCTCAAGGCGCTCCTTGGCCGCTTTGTTTTCAGCCTCGGAAACCGCCTTCTTCAGGGTCGCCACCTCAGTCGTGGCCCCTGGCAAATTCAAGATGATCCTATTATTTTACAACCGCACTTCTTTTTTACAAAAAGCGTAGACAAGGTATTGCTTGTTGGAAATATGCCCTAGAGGCAATAATAAAATGGTTATTATTATATTTCCTTATTCATGATAATTGTCTATTGTTCATGCTATAATTGTGTTATCCGGAAATCGTAATACATGTGTGAATACATAGACCACAACATCTCCCTAGTGAGCCTCTAGTTGACTAGCTCATTGATCAACAGATAGTCATGGTTTCCTGACTATGGACATTATATGTCATTGATAACGGGATCACATCATTAGGAGAATGATGTGATGGACAAGACCTAATCTTAAGCATAGCACAAGATCGTGTAGTTCGTTTGCTAGAGCTTTTCTAATGTCAAGTATCCTTTCCTTAGACCATGAGATTGTGCAACTCCCGGATAATGTAGGAATACTTTGGGTGTGCCAAACGTCACAACGTAACTGGGTGACTATAAAGGTGCACTACGGGTATCTCCGAAAGTGTCTGTTGGGTTGGCACGAATTGAGACTGGGATTTGTCACTCCGTATGACGGAGAGGTATCTCTGGTCCCACTCTGTTGGAGTAATGGTCCACGAGTAGGCTAACCCAGGCCCGGAACCTTTCAAGACATCGGGGCGGGCTGCACCCCTCAAGACCCTAGGACGAAGAGCCGCCTTCTGAGAGTCGGCTGCGAGGCAGCCGACTGCCCACTCGCGGCCGAGTCCCGAGGACGACTTCAGGATGAGCCGACTCCTGATTGACGACTTCCAGAGAAGCCGGCCATGGGGAGTCGGCCCACGACGCCAACAACCCCCATGCCCTCATAAAGAGGGACGGGACGGGGAGTGGCCACAGTAAGGTCCACTCCCACCCTTTTCCCAGGGCAGGCATGGCCACAATACACCGTACCCGCGGAGATCTCCAACCAACGCGACACTGTTGCCATGCCGGCCCTGACGTCAGCCCCAGTGGGCGGAGTCCTGTGCCCACGACGGCCTGTCGGTACAACCCAGGGACGATGGGTCCCACCAGTCGGCGGACGTACGGAAGATGGCGAGAGCGCCACCAGTTGGCCCAGTTGGGAGTCGGCCCCCAGGAGTCGGCCGGCCCCTCCCACGGGCCCCACGCGCCATTAACCAGACGCGACAGGGAGTGGCCACAGTGATCGCCCGCCAGACGGCGGAGCTTTCGCCACGACCCCATGACCGAGCCCGCGTCATTAGAGGCACGGCTACAGTAATCTACAGCCGGCAAGACCCACCCACGGTGGACGCGGCCTGTCGGCTCCGTACCGAGCCAGTCGACGGGGCCCACCAGTCGGCGGGCCCCAGGAGTCGGCGGATAAGACGGCGGCCAAAGAGACTGACGGCTGGGCCCACGTCTAGCCGGATTACCATTGTACCCCTGGGGGGTAGGCCTATATAAACCCCCAGGGCACCCATGCAAAGGGTTGGAAACCATTAGCACTAGACCAGATCATATAGGAAGGATAGAGCTAGCCTTGCCTTCTCCTAGATCCAGGAAACAGCTCAAGGAGCAACCGTGTACACACTTTGCCATAGTGATCATGCGGAGACCCCGCAGAGCAGCAGTAGGGGTATTATCTCCACGGAGAGCCCCTAAGATGGGTAAGATTCACCGGCGTGCATGCCTTCGCCTTATCCCGTTTCCAGGCACCGGCGATGTTCTACTCGCCCCCACCATGATAAGCCATCCTTTAGCATATGTCGCACCCAACCCCCGAAATTTGGCGCCCACCGTGGGGCCTGGTGCACCGTCGTCCGGAGACCTGCTCTGGACGGGAACCCTTTTTCTCCCTGGCAAGCGTAGCCAGCCCGGCACGCCAGATGGAGTTTGCACCGACGCACTACACGGCGCTGAGATCGCCTGCGCAGCCAGCTGCCTCGCCGATCCTGTCGGCGAGGTTCGCCTCTCCGACGAGCCTGCATCCGATGCAGGCGCGGGCGGCCCTCAGAGCCTCCTCGCGGGCCTCCTTGACCAACTCCACGTCGTCGGCGAGCTTGCCGTGGACTTGGAGTCTGTAGGCTCCACCGACCCGATGCTAGTCGACTCCGACACCACGTCACTCGACGCGTTCCCCACCAATGTGGTGGTCTACGACGAGCCGCTCCCGCGTGCGGAGAGCGGGGAAGCACCGTCATAGAGGTGTTCGTCATCAGTCATGACGAGCATCCGGCGGAGGAGCGCATGACCCACTTGGCGCGGCACTGCAAGACCTGACCGCGCCCATTCCGGAAGACGCTGACGCGGAGACGTTGGAGGCACGCCTCCTTCAGCTCGTCAAAGGCGCGAAGAAGCTGGCTAGCATGAGACGCTTGTCAGAAGTCTACCAGCGTGAGATGGATCGTGCTGTAGGTGGCTCGCCAGCCCCAACCGGGCCCAGCCGCCTAGGCGCGGTCCAGCAGCACGGCGTGGCCATCGCCAACCTATTCGGGGCAAATCGCCCTGTGTATGCCACGCCTACGGAGAACATTCGAGCCGCCCAGGCGGCGGCGGACGAGCTGGACAACTTCGAGGGCGAAGAGCGCCGCCTGAGGACGGAGCGAGTCCGGCGGCTCCTCGACGCGGCTGCCATGCAGAACGAGGCCGGCTGTCGCACAGAGACGCCGCAGCGACAAAACGACGACCCGCCTCCATGACGAGACCAAGGCGCGACGTCTCGAACGCCGACTGGCAGCGCCCGAGGAAGGAAAGACAAGGATCCGGCTGTCAGCCGCAGTCGGACTCGCATTACCATAGAGCGCGACCAAGACGGCCGCCCAAGAGCAATAGAACGACGGGACGACTGTCCGCCTCCTCCTCCTCGCAAGGAAAGGCGAGTCTCCCCGCCGCCTGTTGACCATCCGACTCTCGGCGACCGCCTTGGCCGCCGAGAGGGAGTCGGAGAAAACGACGCCCGCCACCGGATCGACCGACTTCACCGATCCCTGGCGCTGGAAGAAGAAGACGAGTTAGGTCCGCCTTTTTTTAGGCCCCGCATTTGAGACGAGCCCTTTCCCAAAGGGTTCACGCTCCCAAGAGACACGCCCAAGTACACCGGCTCCGTGAAGCCGGAGGACTGGCTGGTTGACTACTCCATGGCCGTCAACATAGCGAACGGCAACAAGCGCGTTGCCGTGGAATACGTTCCGCTCATGCTCCAGGGCATGGCCTGGACATGGCTGGACAACTTGAAGCCCCGCAGCATCAACAGCTGGGTCGACTTCACCGATGCATTCGTCTGCAACTTCACAAGCACGTACAAGCGTCCTCCCAAACCTCGCCAGCTTTCCTTGTGCGTGCAAGGCCCCAACGAGTCGACTCGCGACTACCTCACGCATTGGGCCGAGCTCCGGAACTCTTGTGAGGGCATGCACGAGGTGCAGGATATCGAGTACTTCACCGCCGGGTGCAGAGAAGGCACCCTCCTCAAGCACAAGCTCCTCTGCGACGAGCCAGAAACCCTCGACGAGCTGCTGATCATAGCAGACAATTATGCCATGGCCGACTCCTCCATGAAGGCGGAGATTCAAGTTAGTGCGACTAGCAAAGTGGCCCCTCAGGCTCCTAGAACTCCGGCTGGAGACGCCAGTCGGCGACAACAGCAGAGCGACCACAAGAGCAAGGCCCCACAGCCGGCTTCCAACAGCCGGCAGGTGGCGATAGTCGAAGACCAGCAGCCGGAAGGGCAACCTCCACCCAAGCGACAGAAAGGCGGCAAGCCCAACTGGTTGCCGACTTTCTCATATGAGCAGACTCTGGATGGTCCTTGCAAGTTCCACAGTGGTGTGAAGCCGTCGAATTACACCACCCAGAAGTTCCACTAGCTCATCAGGATTGCCAAAGGAGACGGCCTCCTGCCTCCCCGCCTGCTGGGCAACAGCCTCCGCCTCTGCCCCAGCAGCCGGCTGTCAGGCCAGTCGGCGCAGTACAAGACGAGTACCCCGAAGAGCACGGAGCCTACGTGGTATTTACCAGCGTGGCTGATGATCAACACAGCAGGCGGCTGCAGCAGCAAGAGGTGAATGCAGTAGCATCAGAGACACCAAAATTCATGCACTGGTCCGAGAAGCCTATCAGCTGGAGCAGAGCTAATCACCCAGAGGTGATGCTGAGTCCGGGCTCCTATGCCTTGGTCTTGGATGCCACCTTTGCCACAGATAGACGAGCTGCTCATTTCTCGCGAGTTCTGATAGACGGAGGCAGCAGCATCAACATCCTGTACAAGGACACCATGGAGAAGTTAGGAATCAAGCAAAGACAGCTTCAGAACAGCCGGACTGTGTTCCACAGCATTGTTCCTGGCCTTTCCTGCTCACCAATCGGCAAGATCCTGATTGACGTCCTCTTTGGAGACAAAGATCACTTCCGCCGAGAGTCAGTTTGGTTTGAGGTGGTGGATCTCGAGAGCCCATACCATGCATTACTTGGCCGACCCGCCCTAGCCAAGTTCATGGTGGTCCCCCACTACGCCTACCTCAAGATGAAGATGCCTAGTTCCAAGGGGATTCTGACCGTAGCCGGCAACTACCGGAAGTCATCTGCATGTGCGGCTGAAAGTAGTCGGTTGGCCGAGTCCCTGGTGATCGCGGCTGAGAAGCGGCTCCTTGACCGGGTTGTGGCGATGGCCGGCAAGCAGCTAGAGGTGTCGCCTAACCCCAAGGAGTCGGAGGCTGAGGGTTCGTTCAAGCCGGCCAAAGAGACAAAGAAGATACCCTTGGATCCGGAGCACCCAGAGAGGTACACTGTCGTAGGCGCAAACCTCGACAGCAAATAGGAAGGCGAGCTCGTAGATTTCCTCCGTGAGAATCGGGACATCTTCGCATGGTCCCCCAAAGACATGCCAGGTGTACCGACAGAATTCGCCGAGCACAAGTTACATGTCTGATCTGATGCGAAGCCAGTCAGGCAGCTCTTGTGCCGCCTATCAGAAGAAAAGAGAAGAGTTGTCGGAGAAGAGATAGCCCGACTCCTAGCAGCCGGCTTCATTATGGAAGTATTCTTTCCAGAGTGGCTAGCCAACCCGGTCCTGGTACTGAAGAAGAACAAGCAGTGGCGAATGTGTATTGACTACACAAGCCTCAACAAGGCTTGCCCCAAGGACCCGTTTGCTTTGCCAAGAATTGATCAGGTGATAGACTCCACAACCGGATGCGAGCTGTTGAGCTTCTTGGATGCATATTCAGGATATCACCAGATCAAGCTGAACCCGGCTGACAGACTAAAGACCGCCTTCATCACACCGTTTGGAGCCTTCTGCTACCTAACCATGATGTTCGGGTTGAGGAATGCCGGCGCCACCTTTCAGCGTCGCATGTATAAGTGCCTCCTCAAGCAACTCGGCAGAAACGCCCACATCTACGTGGATGATGTGGTGGTGAAGACGGAGAAGCATGGAACACTGCTGGAAGACCTCAAGGAGACCTTTGAGAACCTGTGCCGATTCCAGATCAAGCTCAACCCTGAGAAGTGCGTCTTCGGAGTACCAGCCGGCCAACTCCTTGGTTTCCTGGTCTCTGAACATGGCATAGAGTGCAACCCTGTAAAGATCAAGGCCATTGAGAGGATGGTGGTACCCAGCCGACTGCTGGACGTGCAAAAGTTCACTGGCTGCTTGGCGTCCATCAGCCGATTCATCAGTCAGCTAGGCGAGAAAGCTCTCCCCTTATACCAGCTCATGAAGAAGACTACTTTTTTCGAGTGGAACCACAAGGCGGACGAAGCCTTTCTCTAGTTGAAGAAGATGTTGACTACTCCACCCGTTCTGGCGGCTCTGACTCCTAAGGAGCCCATGCTCCTGTACATCGCCGCCACCAGCCGGGTAGTCAGCACAGTCATTGTAGTGGAACGCAAGGAGGAAGGCAAGGCACTACCTGTCCAGAGACCGGTATATTACCTGAGCGAAGTGTTGTCGACCTCCAAGCAGAACTACCCCCACTACCAGAAGATGTACTATGGCGTGCACTTTGCCGCCAAGAAGTTGAAGCCTTACTTTCAAGAGCATCCAATCATTGTGGTCTGCACGGCCCCACTTGCCGAGATCATCGGAAGCCGAGATGCTTCTAGCCGAGTGGCCAAATGGGCCATAGAGCTGGCTCCCTACACCATCTACTACCAGCCCCGCACCGCCATCAAGTCACAAGCACTGGCCGACTTCCTCGTCGACTGGGCCGAGACCCAGTACCTACCACCAGCGCCCGACTCCACCCATTGGCGGATGCATTTCGACGGCTCCAAGATGCGCACCGTCTTGGGAGCCGGCGTTGTCCTCACTTCTCCTAAAGGCGACAAGCTCAAATACGCACTGCAAATCCACTTCGCCGCCTCCAACAACATCGCCGAATATGAGGTGCTCATTCACGGGCTCCGACTTGCCAAAGAACTTGGCATTCACCGGATCCTGTGTTATGGCGACTCGGACTTAAGGGTCCAGCAGTCGTCTGGCGACTGGGACGCTAAAGATGCAAACATGGCGAGTTACCGTTTCCTCATGCAGCAACTCAGTGGATATTTCAAGGGGTGTGAGTTCCTCCATGTGCCAAGAAACGACAAGGACCAAGTAGACGCCCTGGCACGAATTGGCTCTACCCGCCAAGCAATACCATCCGGTGTCGCCCTTCAGCGCCTCCTCAAGTTGTCTGTCAAGCCTTCACCAGAATCAGACTCCATCTTTGTGTCGGCTCCCCCCGAAGAAGTCGGATCCGATTCCAGAGCCCCAGCAGACGGTACGAGGATTTTGGCAAATTGCTCCAAAGCTGCCACAGTCGAAGCCGGCCCAGGGACTACAGAACCCGGCCCGGGGACTGCGGCGGCCAGCCTAAAGACTCCAGAACTCGGCTCGAGGGCTGCACTAGTGGGCCCGGGGACTTCATTAATCCAGCAAGCGGTTGCTGACTCCAGCCCACCGCCTCCCAGCCCAGCCGCCCTCGTCCAAGTCACAGTTCTGGCAGTCAAAGAAATAGCAGCACCCTCATGGGCCCAGCCCATCCACAAATACCTGGTGAGCAAAGAGCTGCCGACTGATGAGATCTTAGCTCGGCAAGTACAACGCCGAGCGGTAGCCTACACCATAGTCAACAGAGAGCTGGTCAGGTGCAGCGTCACTGGTGTCTACCAACGCTGCGTAGAGCCAGAGCAAGGCCAAGCAATTCTCAAAGACATCCATCAAGGCGAGTGCGGCCACCATGCGGCTTCAAGAGCACTCGTCGCCAAAGCCTTCCTACACGGTTTCTTTTGTCCAACGGCCTTAGAAGAGGCCAAGGAATTGGTCCAAAAATGCAAAGGGTGCCAGAAGTTCCGCTCCAAGCCGCATCAGCCGGCTTCTGCACTCAAGACCATCCCCATTGCCTGGCCCTTCGCAGTTTGGGGCCTAGACATGGTGGGACCATTCAAGACGGCACGAGGTGGCCTAGATCACTTGTCGCGGTGGACAAGTTCACCAAGTGGATAGAAGCGGAGCCAATCAAGAAACGGAATGGTCCGACTGTCATGACTTTCATCTCCGACATCACAATTCGGTACGGCATACCACACAACATCATCACCAACAATGGCACGAATTTTGCCAAAGGCGCCTTGGCCCGTTTCTGCGCGACACAGGGCATCCGACTGGACCTAGCATCCGTCGCCCATCCACAGTCAAACGGCTAGGTGGAGTGAGAAAATGGCCTCATCCTGTCCGACATCAAGCCCCGACTGGTCGAGCCTTTGGAGCGCTCGGCTGGCTGCTGGCTCGATGAGTTGCCAGCCATCCTCTGGAGTCTACGCATGACTCCAAACAAGTCAATCGGCTTCACGCCTTTCTTCCTCGTCTACGATGCTGAAGCCGTCATCCCAACGGACATAGAGTTTGATTCCCCGCGAGTCACCATGTACACCAAGGAAGAAGCAGAAGAAGCACGTCAAGACGGCGTCGATCTGCTAGAAGAGGGACGGCTGTTGGCACTCAGCCAGTCCAACATCTACCAGCAGAGCCGGCGCAGATACTACAACAGGAAGGTCAGGCCGAGATCTTTCCAAGAGGGCGACCTTGTGCTCCGACTGATCCAGTGAACAGCCGGCCAGCACAAGCTGTCGGCGCCTTGGTAAGGCCCCTTCATCATCAGGAAAGTGCTGGGCAACGACTCCTACTACCTGATCGACGCTCAGAAGCCCCGAGCACGCAAGAGGGACAACTCCGGCAAAGAGACAGAGCGGCCATGGAATGCAAATCTCCTCCGAAAATTTTACAGTTAAACGCAGTATGTATCACGCTACCTTTTGTATTAAAAGTACCAAGACTTCGGGCCCCCTCGAGAAGAGCTCGGGGACTGCCCTCTTTTATCTATATGATAAGAATTATGCCTTCGAGTACATTACTCTTTGTTATGCCGCTTGGCACCGGGTTCGACTAGTCGGCCCGGGGACTTGCCGCCCTGCGCTATGAAATGCTTCTTGTAGCCGGACAAGTAGTGTGTGGCGCCTAAGCCATCTCCTGTCAGAAGCCGCAGCTCGTAGAGCGACTGTCTAGTGGGCAGGAGTAAGCAAGAATGGGCGTCCACATGAAAAATGGCTAAGGACTCAAAGCATAAACATAGCTTAAAGCCGGCTTCCAGCCTTTTTTCGCAAACCGACTCTTGAACAGTCGGCTTGCCGCCTTCTATCCGACTTGCTAAACAACTCTAAAACGGCTAAGTACCTGCCTTCCAAAAGTGACCAAGAATTTGATCCGGCAGCAGTCCGCAGAGCGGCTGTCCAACTGACAAAGACGGCAACTGAGGGAAGGCGGCAAAGGAAAAAGCCAAAAGAGCAATGAGCAAGAAAAGATAGAAGTCGGATGAATATTTACATAATAAAGGCCCTTGGCCGAATCTTCGAGCAGAATTTCAAAATACACCCCGCGGGTGGAATTGTGCGAATTAACGAGTTCTTCAAAGATTATTAAAGCAGATAAAACAAAGATAAGGTGGCAGCCTAGGAGGTAGCAGACGGGTTCGGAGGATCGGAGGTGACGGCGGTGTCGGATGTTGGGGCGGCCGGCTGGGCGGTCTCGGCTCGATCACCTCCGGCGGCAGTTGGCTCGGGCGGGCACGACTCGTTGCTGGAGGCGCGGTCGAGCTGAGGCTGGCCGTCCGCTCCGTCTTCCGGTGCCTCCGTCTCGCTTCCATCCTCCGCCTCATCATCCTCCTCGACGCTGGAGCCGATCACCTCCGTCGAGTCCTCGCCATAGTCTGGGTTCATCCCAAACCACTCCGGCGGTACCTCCCCGCCGTCTTCAGCCCGCTCGGGAACAAAGATGCTGGTATTGGTGTACTCGGCAATCGCTACCGCGCGCTTGACAAGGGCGTCTTTCGCGGCTGCCAGCTCCGGCTGGGTCTCTAACCGGAGTGTGGCCAGCCGGTCTAGGTCCAGCCCCGAATACCACGCCTTGACAAATTCCAAGGCTCGGCGCGCTCCAGCCCGGGTCGAGGAACCCTTCCAGGCCTCAAGACGACCAGCTGCGACCTCCAGCCAGTCGGCAGTCCGACTGGGGGTGCGCGGAGCCTGCACGTCTGGCCACAGGGCGGCGATCGCTTGGGCACCGACACGTTGAAGCCGGCGCAGCATCTGGTGGGCCGGCAACAAACGAGCCCCAATTCTTAGAGTATGCTCGTCAAGGGTCCGGGTGGCGTCGGTGGTGATCTCCGCGCCATCTGCCCTCCGCTCCTCGCAGTCAGCCTCGATAACTTGAATGGCGGCCTGCGAGTGGCCGGGGAAGAAGTCTTCCAAGACGGAAAGAATGAAGAACAAGTCAAAAAACCAGGAGTCGGCTCGACCTATAGTCGGCGGCTCGAAGAAGAAAAGCAAAGAAGCTCACCGTCGACGAGGTCCTCGATCTCGTGAAAGCCAGAGGCCAGCATTGCTTCCTTGTCAGTCCAGGAGGAGCGCTCGCTCGCGAACTCAGCCAGGAGGGTGGCCTCCTCTTCTTCCGCCTCCTTCTGTGTCTTCTTAAGTAGCTCCTTTTGCTCTGCCAATTGTGCGGCCAGCAGATCGCGCTCTGCGGCGAGCTTGCTGCACTCCTCCCCTTTGGCGCGCAACGCGGTGTTGGCTTCGCTCAGCTGCTGTTGAAGAGTGGCGTTGGCCCCTGAAGAGAAAGAAGAAAGAAGGCGTTGAGCCATCAACAAAGAAGGTCGCCTGGGAGATCCGGCCCGACTGCTTAGCAGTCGGCCCGAATCTCGGGGACTACAGCCCACGGGTGCGACAGCACGCCCCCGCAAAGAAGAAAAATGACCCACTCCGGCTCTCCGACAAGTCGGCGGTCCGCTTGCCCAGCTCATCAACGTTGCGGTTGAAGGCGGTGACACGGAGGTTGTGATAGTCCTGCGACAAGTATTTCAGACAAAAGTTAGTACCCGGAACTCACCGATTGGAGTTCCGGGCCGCCTGCTCAGCAGCCGGCCCGAAACTCGGGGACTACACCCAGTGGGTGCGCTGGCGCGCCCCCACAGAGAGGAACAAGAAAACAAAGACAAAGGAGAAAGCATACCCGGATGGCTGCCCGCGATGCCAGGTGCGCCTTGGTGCAGTTTTGGATAGCGTCGCTCTCAGCTCGCAGCTTTGTCTGGACATCCAGAAGCGCCTGGTTCAGCGGGCCCGTGCTGCCTCCTCGCACCCACCCAATGGGCGCAGTGCTCGTCGCTTCGGCGTCTGGGATCGTTGAGCTAGCGGTGCCGGTCTCCAAGGGGCGCGGCGCCAAAGTCGCCTTCTCAAGACGGCGGCGCGTTGGCGAGCCGACTTGAAGGAGTAGCCTTGCCACGGCCTCGTCTTCAGTCGGCGGCAAGGGCAGGTCCGCCGGCTGTTTGCCTTGCGCACTCCTAGACGGCGGTGGGGGCGGCAGTGGCGGTACGACCGCGTCCGGCATGGAGGCATCGCCGCCGCCCCTCTCCACGATCGCTTGGACTCCGCCACCTGGACTCTGCCGCGATGTTCAAACTTTTTTAGGGGCAAGTTGGCCTTAAGCAAGTTCGGCTCCAACTCGTCGGCTTGACAGAAGACGGCTAGCAAGGCCCAGATCCGACTGCCGGAAAGAAGAAACTATTGAGGCTCCTCGACATATCGCCCTTGGTGCCTCGCCAGCTTCGGGGACTACTGTCGGAGTAATGGTCCACGGGTAGGCTAACCCAGGCCTGGAACCTTTCAAGACATCGGGGTAGGTTGCACCCCTCAAGACCCCAGGACGAAGATCCGCCTTTTGAGAGTCGGCTGCGAGGGACTGCCCACTCACGGCCGAGTCCCGAGGATGACTTCAGGATGAGTCGATTCCTGACTGGCGACTTCCAGAGAAGCCGGCCATGGGGAGTCGGCCCGCGACGCCAACAACCCCCATGCCCTCATAAAGAGGGACGGGACGGGGAGTGGCCATAGTAAGGTCCACTCCCACCCTTTTCCAAGGGCAGGCGTGGCCACAGTACGCCTTACCCCGTGGAGATCTCCGCCCAGCGCGACACTGTTGCCATGCCGGCCCTGATGTCAGCCCCAGTGGGGGGAGTCCTGTGCCCATGACGGCCTACCGGTACGACCCAGGGACGACGGGTCCCACCAGTCGGTGGACGTACAGAAGATGGCGAGAGCGCCACCAGTTGGCCCAGTTGGGAGTCAGCCCCCAGGAGTCGGTCGGCCCCTCCCACAGGCCCCACGCGCCATTAACTAGACGCGACAGGGAGTGGCCACAGTGATCGCCCACCAGACGGCGGAGCTGTCGCCACGACCCCATGACCGAGCCCGCGTCATTAGAGGCACGGCTACAGTAATCTACAGCCGGCAAGACCCGCCCGCAGCGGACGCAGCCTGTCGGCTCCGTACCGAGCCAATCGGCGGGGCCCACTAGTCGGCAGGCCCCAGGAGTCGGCGAATAAGACGGCGGCCGGAGAGACTGACGGCTGGGCCCGCGTCCAGCTGGATTACCATTGTACCCCTGGGGGTAGGCCTATATAAACCCCCCAGGGCACCCATGCAAAGGGTTGGAATCCATTAGCACTAGACTAGATCATATAGGAAGGAGAGAGCTAGCCTTGCCTTCTCCTACCTCTAGGAAACAGCTCAAGGAGCAACCGTGTACACACATTGCCATAGTGATCATGCGGAGACCCCGCAGAGCAGCAGTAGGGGTATTATCTCCACGGAGAGCCCCGAAGCTGGGTAAGATTCGCTGGCGTGCATGCCTTCACCTTATCCCGTTTCCAGGCACCGGCGACATTCTACTCGCCCCCACCATGATAAGCCATCCTTTGGCATATGCGCACCCAACCCCCGACACACTCGGTAAGACATCATCGTAATGAGCTCAATGTGACTACGGGTTGGTCACGGGATGATGTGTTATGGAACGAGTAAAGTGACTTGTCGGTAACGAGATTGAACGAGGTATTGGGATACCGACGATCGAATCTCGGGCAAGTAACGTACCGATTGACAAAGGGAATTGAATACGGGATTGATTGAATCCTCGACATCGTGGTTCATCCGATGAGATCATCGTGGAACATGTGGGAGCCAACATGGGTATCCAGATCCCGCTGTTGGTTATTGGTCGGATAGTTGTCTCGGTCATGTCTGCATGGTTCCCGAACCCGTAGGGTCTACACACTTAAGGTTCGGTGACGCTAGGGTTGTAGAGATATTACTATGCGGTAACCCAAAAGTTGTTCGGAGTCCCGGATGAGATCCCGGACGTCACGAGGAGTTACGGAATGGTCCGGAGGTAAAGATTTGTATATAGGAAGTCCAGTTTCGGCCACCGGGAAAGTTTCGAGGGGTCATCGGTATTGTACCGGGACCACCGGAAGGGTCTCGGGGGGTCCACTGGGTGGGGCCACCTCTCCCGGATGGCCCCATGGGCTGAAGTGGGAAGGGAACCAGCCCCTGGTGGGCTGGTGCGCCCCCCATGGGCCTCCCCCTGCGCCTAGGGTTGGAAACGCTGGGGGTGGGGGCGCCCCACCAAACTTGGGGGGCAAGTACCCCCTTAGGCCGCCGCCCCTCCCTAGATGGGATCTACAAGGGGGTCGGCGCCCCCCTGGCCCCTATATACAGTGGAGGGGAGGGAGGGCAGCCGCACCCAAGTCCCTGGCACCTCCCTCCCTCCCATGACACCTCTTCCTCCCCGCTCGCACTTGGCGAAGCCCTGCCAGGATTCCACTACTTCCACCACCACGCCGTCGTGCTGCTGGATCTCCATCAACCTCTCCTTCCCTTGCTGGATCAAGAAGGAGGAGACGTCTCTCCCACCCGTACGTGTGTTGAACGTGGAGGTGCCGTCCGCTCGGCGCTCGGTCATCGGTGATTTAGATCACGACGAGTATGACTCCATCAACCCCGTTCTCTTGAACACTTCCGCTCGCGATCTACAAGGGTATGTAGATGCACTCCTCTCCCTCTCGTTGCTAGATGACTCCATAGATTGATCTTGGTGATGCGTAGAAAATTTTAAATTTGTCCTACGATCCCCAACGGTGGCATCATGAGCTAGGTCTATGCATAGTTTCTATGCACGAGTAGAACACAAGTTGTTGTGGGCGTTGATTTTGTCAATTTACTTACAGTTACTAGTCTTATCTTGATTCGGCGGCATCGTGGTATGAAGCGGCCCGTACCGACCTTACACGTACGCTTACGTGAGACTGGTTCCACCGACTGACATGCACTAGTTGCATAAGGTGGCTAGCGGGTGTCTGTTTCTCCCACTTTAGTCGGATCGGATTCAATGAAAAGGGTCCTTATGAAGGGTAAATAGAAATTGGCATATCACGTTGTGGTTTTGGCGTAGGTAAGAAACGTTCTTGCTAGAAACCTATAGCAGCCACGTAAAACTTGCAACAACAATTAGAGGACGTCTAACTTATTTTTGCAGCATATGTCGTGTGATGTGATATGGCCAAAAGGATGTGATGAATGATATATGTGATGTATGAGAATGATCATGTTCTTGTAATAGGAATCACGACTTGCATGTCGATGAGTATGACAACCGGCAGGAGCCATAGGAGTTGTCTTAATTTATTTATGACCTGCGTGTCAACATAAATGTCATGTAATTACTTTACTTTATTGCTAACCGTTAGCCATAGTAGTAGAAGTAATAGTTGGCGAGACAACTTCATGAAGACATGATGATGGAGATCATGATGATGGAGGTCATGGTGTCATGCCGGTGACGATGATGATCATGGCACCCCGAAGATGGAGATCAAAAGGAGCAAAATGATATTGGCCATATCATGTCACTATTTGATTGCATGTGATGATTATCATATTTTTACATCTTATTTGCTTAGAACGACGGTAGCATAAATAATAATTTCACGAAAGTGTTCCCCCTAACTGTGCACCGTTGCTAAGGTCCGTTGTTCCGAAGCACCACGTGATGATCGGGTGTGATAGGTTCTAACGTTCGCATACAACGGGTGTAAGCCAGATTTACACACGCGATACACTTAGGTTGACTTGACGAGCCTAGCATGTACAGACATGGCCTCGGAACACGGAAGACCGAAAGGTCGAACATGAGTCGTATAGAAGATACGATCAACACGAAAATGTTCACCGATGATGACTAGTCCGTCTCATGTGATGATCGGACACGGCCTAGTTGAATCGGATCATGTATCACTTAGATGACTAGAGGGATGTCTATCTGAGTGGGAGTTCATTAAATAATTTGATTAGATGAACTTAATTATCATGAACATAGTCTAAAAATCTTTGCAATATGTCATGTAGATCAAATGGCCCACACTAATGTTTCCCTCAACTTCAACGCGTTCCTAGAGAAAACCAAGCTGAAAGACGATGGCAACAACTACACGGACTGGGTCCGTAACATGAGGATTATCCTCATAGGTGCCAGGAAAGCATATGTCCTTGATGGACCGCTAGGTGAAGCACCTGTATTCCCAGCAGAACAAGACGTTATGAACGCTTGGCAGACGCATAGTGATGATTACTCCCTGGTTCAGTGCGGCATGCTTTACAGCTTAGAACCGGGGCTCCAAAAGGGTTTTGAGCAACACGGAGCATATGAGATGTTCCAAGAGCTGAAAATGGTTTTCCAACCTCATGCCCGGGTCGAGAGATATGAAGTCTCCGACAAGTTCTACAGTTGTAAGATGGAGGAAAATAGTTCCGTTAGCAAACACATACTCAAAATGTCTGGGTTGCACAACCGCTTGTCTCACTGGGAGTTAATCTCCCGGATGATGCGGTCGTTGACAGAATCCTTCAGTCGCTCCCACCTAGCTACAAGAGCTTTGTGATGAACTTCAATATGCAGGGGATGGAAAAGACCATTCCCGAGGTATATTCAATGCTGAAATCAGAGGAGGTGGAAATCAAAAAGGAACATCAAGTGTTGATGGTGAATAAAACCACTAAGTTCAAGAAAGGCAAGGGTAAAAAGAACTTCAAGAAGGACGGCAAGGGAGTTGCCGCGCCCGGTAAGCAAGCTACCGGGAAGAAGTCAAAGAATGGACCCAAGCCTGAGACTGAGTGCTTTTATTGCAAGGGAAACGGTCACTGGAAGCGGAACTGCCCCAAGTACTTAGCGGATAAGAAGGCCGGCAATACCAAAGGTATATGTGATATACATCTTATTGATGTGTACCTAACCAGCGCTCGTAGTAGCTCCTGGGTATTTGATACCGGTGTAGTTGCTCATATTTGTAACTCAAAACAGGAACTACGGAATAAAGGGAGACTGGCGAAGGACGAGGTGACGATGCACGTCGGGAATGGTTCCAAGGTCGATGTGATCGCCGTCGGCACGCTACCTCTACATTTACCTACGGGATTAGTTTTAAACCTCAATAATTGTTATTTAGTACCAAATTTGAGCATGAACATTGTATCTGGATCTCGTTTAATGCGAGATGGCTACTCATTTAAATCTGAGAATAATGGTTGTTCTATTTATATGAGAGACATGTTTTATGGTCATGCCCCGTTGGTCAATGGTTTATTCTTATTTAATCTCGAACATGATGTTACACATATTCATAGTGTGAATGCCAAAAGATGTAAGGTTGATAATGTCGGATTTCGGGTTCCGGCAGACCCTTGAGGTTCGAACACTGGGGTGCGCACGGAGATTTCGCCTCCTACCTACCTGCACCCCTCCGCCTTGCTAAGATCTAAGCTATGGAAAGAGCAACACAAGAGACACAGGGTTTATACTGGTTCGGACCACCGTTGTGGTTTAATACCCTACTCCAGTGTGTGGTGTGGTGGATTGCCTCTTGGGCTGATGATGATGAACAATACAAGGAAGAACAACCTTGCGCGGGTCTATTCTTGGCTGGGGCGATGAACTGCTGGGAGGAGTCCAGTCACCCTTCTCACTCTCTCTCCTCTTCCTGGTTTTATCTCGATCTCCTAAACCTCTCTCTCCGACTGCCTTCCCATCCTGCGGGTGGCTGGTCCTATTTATAGAGGCCCTGGTCCTCTTCCCAAATATCGAGCGGGAAGGGAGCCAACAATGGCGGGCTAATTTGAAAGGGGACAACTAGTACCAGCTATCCTGACAAAAGTAGTCTTCGCCTGCACAAAGCTCTGGTGGTGACGCCGTCCTGGGCTCCACGATGACCTCCGTCTTGCAGTCCTCCTGGTCTTGGTCTTGTTGCACCGAAATGGCAACTTTTCCTGATGCCTCGGTACTCCGCGGCTGCGCTTGCCCCCTTTGCACCAAAGAGGAAAGGAGGACACTACGCGGGCTGGCACCCGCCTAGCGCCCTTGGTCATCATGGCTTGCGTCACGGGTAACTCGTGAGGTACCCCGCCTTGATCTCTCTGCCTCCTCGCGAGCCAGCCTGATGAGGCCGTGCCTGAGGAAGCTCCGTGTCCTCCGCCCCGCGAGGCTTGGACCCTCGCGAGGGTCTTGGGTCTGTGTTGGTGAAGATGGGCCGTGCTGAGCCCCCCTTTGAGCCACGCTGCAGGCCGCAGGCAGGCAAGTCTGGGGACCCCGTTCCCAGAACGCCGACAGTAGCCCCCGGGCCCAAGGCGCGCCCGGACTTGGCCGGGCAGGGAGGCTGAAGGGCAAGAGCAAAGCACCGCGGGCCCTAACAGCCTGTGGCCTTGGGCACCGCGTGGCGGTTGATTGGACGTGGGCGCCTCCACTTCCCCATGGCGCCTCGGCAACTGCACGGACTGGACAAGTCCTTGCATGCAAAGTGGGTCATGATTACCTGCAATCATGGAGGTCGGCGGTTGGCCTTCGCCGGCCATAAGTACGGAACAGCGCGCGCCCTTCCAGTCCATCCCTCCTTGCTTCTCCTTCTTCCCGGTCCTTGCTCCGTCTTGCTGCGATGGCTCCGATCCGCCGGTTCTCGATGGCAGAGAAGGGGAAGGCTCCCCGAGAGGAACCAGAGCCGCTCCCGCCAAAGAAACGGCTCGTCCTCTATGGCCTAGACGAGGGGGCCCATCAGGTGGTGTCGAGGCCTTGGTGCGAGCGGGCACCGCCGGGGTTCCCGCTTCCCTTGTACACCCACATCGAGGGCCCTGAAGGAGCTGATGCTGATCGCCACGGGCGGCGCCGCCGTCGGCACCGACGAGTCACGAAGGTGTGGGTCGTCCCCCCTGGGGTCCACACCGAGGGCTCCTCCCGAGAGTTCATGCTCCACGTCACCATGCCTCCTCAGTCTTGGATTCGCCTTCCTCCCTTCTTCGCCTCCATCATCCCGCAGGGAGAACTCCTGGAGCTTTGGCTGCAGCACGCCGGCTGCTGCACCCTCGCGACCGAGGCAGAGGTCGCGGTCATTGCCCCAGGCGAGGTCTTCATGACTCGGGGCTGGAGCGAAATCGCCCGGGTTTGCAGGACAAGAGGCACCCTCGCGATGCACTTGAAGTACGATGGTGCTTCGGTGATGTTCTTCAAGGTCTTTGATGCGAGCGGGCGCCGGCTGGAGTGCTTCCCCGGGAGAGGTGGCCAGGACCCTCCTGTGGCCAGGACTGGGCCCGCCAACCGCTCCCTTGGCGGCTCCTCAGGCGGTGCAGGCGTCGGAGGTTCCAGCGACTCCGGCGAGCTCTTTGCGACTCCGGAGACGAGCGACGACAGCTACGAGCCCCCGAGCCGGCGCCGCTCCTGGAGCAGGGCGGGCTCGTCAGGCTGCCGCCGACTCTGATCTGGATGGGGTTGGCGCCGGTGCTTGATGGCCCACTATTGATGATGGCGTCTTTTGCAGGGGCGCGCGTAGTTAGTGTCCCTTTAGGATCTGTTCCCTGCGAGGAATCAAAGACGCGTCCCGTGGGGGCTTGTAAGGTGCCTGTGATCCTGTTTTGTTAATATAACCCTTGTCATAGAATTGTGCGAGTTGCTCATCCCGTCTTAGCTCAGTCCTCCCTTTCGAACCTCAGAGGGCTTGGTGCTCTGCGCCGACAGGTCCCAGTCCTAAGGCGGCTTGAGCCGTCGCTGGTATGCCAGGTCGCGATGCCGTGGTTAAAGCCAGGAGGTGAGCGACCCGGAGTCCGGTAAGAGCCCCTGAGTCGCGATGCTCAGGAGGTCCCCTTTGGCGCTCAAGCAGCCGTCGTTCGGTGAGAAAGGAGAGCGGCGTCGCTAACACGGGATTGCATTAGGTGCGGGGATGATGCCACGGTAGCTGGCGCTTCCGGGTGGTGACTTATCTCGAGAATCAGGGGCCACTCTCTGGTGTATCGCCGGGTCCGTGCATCGGCAGGCATGAGGTTGCTTGGCGAGGTCCTCGCGTGTCCCTCCCCTCTCGCCTTTGCTCCCCTTTCTACTCTACGTCCTCGGGTCCTGGCCCTCGAGCGAGTCTCAGCCATCGCTGGTATGCCAGGTCGCGATGCCGTGGACAAGGCCAGAGGGTGAGGGCTGGAGAGCCAGTAGGAGCCCTGAGTCGTGATGCTCAGGCACCCCCCCCCCCTTTAACGTGCAAGCGGTTCACGCGGACGAGAGTGAAGGAGACACCGCAAGGGCCTCGCCTGACGCAGCTCCTTTAGGAGATCCTGTAGATCCATCATAGAAAAAACGAGGGGGTTGCCATGACAATTGACAGTCAGCCGTTGGTTGCTTCCGAGGGGTAATGAGGAACTGAAGGCTTGACGAGGTGGCGCCATGCGGGGCTGCCGCGGCCAGAGCTCAGCCATTCAGGTTTGTCGGTGTTGCAGGGACGGACCCATGCGCAAGCGTCGTGCCGTTTGGGAGCAGTTCCGTCAGTTGAGCGGGCAACTAGGTCAAGCACATTAGCTACAGAGGAGTGGATTCGTTCAAATAGATGCTGGGAAGGCGAACATCACTGGGTCAGGCCCGAGCGACTTGGGGATCATGCAGCCTGAGGGGCGCCCCCAACAAGGTAAGCTAACAACACGAAATAAAAGGGATACATGCCATAGGGACGGACCCACGCGGCCTGGGAATAATGCAGCCCTGGGGGCGCTCCCAGCTGGAAGTGAAACTTGAAAGATATCACCTGATGACGTTGAGGACAAAGGGGTGTTGGTGTAGCAGACTCGGTGGGCTGCGGAAGCCGATCCTCACGAGCCCCCAGGCCCAGGGGCCTCGGGAGGCTCCGGAGGCGCTGGCGGCTCCTCGCGGACCATCTCCATCTTCGCCAGGGCTGCGGAACGCCTGGCCTCTTGTGCCTCCGTGATGCCCCTCATGAGGCGCTGGTACGTGGCAGCTGCATTCGGCAAGCCATAAGGCATGCGAACATAGCTGTGGGGTGGACCTCCGCAGCGCCCCACTCGCGAGGGCCAGAGGCGCTCCAGAGAGGCGACTCGGTTGAGCCCTGGTATGTCGATGCAGACGCGCAGCCCACCATCCTCGCCTGGATGGGGAGCCACTGCTGGTAGGCGGCGGTCGCCTTTCATGACTCTTGACTCCTGTAGCTCCTGAATGGCCTTGCTGACGAACTCCTGAGGGTCTGGCTCTCCTTGCCTTGCTCCTTCTTGAGGGAAACATGCTTCGAAACTCGCCTCCATGTGGTGCCCAAGCGCCTCCCTCGTGACCCTAGCTAGGTCGGTGGCCCTCCAGGGGAGAGCCCCCGAGCCCTGCCTGAGGAGGGCGCCAAGCGCGCTTTCCTATGCGATGGAAGGAGGTTCCCCTGGGCAGGCACGGGCCCAGAGGGCCTGCCTCTGAGGGCGGGCGGACGATGTCTTCTTCTTCTTGGGGGCGGTCTCGGGAAGCCTCCTGCTTCCGCGATCCGGGTCTTCCAGTGACGCGGCCTGAAAGGCTCGTTCCAGGGAACACACCGCGTCCTTCTCTTCACAGGGCACCGTGCTGACTCCGCCACTTCCTGGCATCTTGAGGACGTTGTAGCCGTGGTGAGTTACGGCCATGAACTTGGCCAGCGCTGGGTACCCAAGGATGGCGTTGTACGACAGGCGAATGTGAGCGACGTCGAAGTCGATGAGCTTGGTGCAGTAGTTGTCGCGTGCCCCGAAGGTGACAGGGAGGCAGACCTGCCCAATCGGGACCGTGGAGCCGTCAGTGATTCCGGAGAAAGGCTTGGTTGGCTGAAGCTGGCTGTAGGGCACTTGGAGATTGTTGAATGTTTCCATGGACTGGACGTTGAGCCCTGCCCCACCATCGATGAGGGTCCTGGTGACCACCATGTTGCTGATGATTGGGGAACAAAGCATCAGGAGGACTCGGGCTGTAGCCGCACACTTGAGCTGATCTGCTAAACTGAACGTGATGGCGCACGCCGACCACCTAAGAGGGCGCGTGGCTTCGAGCCTAGGGAGGGCTGCATTCACTTCGCGGGCGAACTGCTTGAAGATGCATTGAGAGGCTGGGGCTTGAGCCCCGCCCAGGATGCAGGCGATCGCGCGCGGCTCCTGGAAGCCCCCAGCCCCCTCGTCCTGGTGGTGGTCCTCGTTTCTCCTTGGCTGCAGCGGCAACGGAGGGAGGCCTGCGTTGCCTTGCGGGCGATCCTCGCGAGGCTGATCCCTCCAGTCTCCCTCGCAAGGAGGGTCTTGCCAGTGATCCTCGCGAGGTTGATCGCGCCACCCTTGGCGCGGGCCACGGTCTTCCCAGCATCCTGCGTTCCTTCCTCCTCCTCGACCGTAGCCCCGGTCACCGCGGTCGGGGCGACGTCCGATCCTTCCTTCTCGCACGGCTCGGAGCTCTTGACATTCGTTGGTGTTGTGGGTGTGGAGGTCGTGGTACACACAGTACCGACTGCCCTTGGAAGGTTCGGGCTGATCTCTGCCCCACTTGGTGTCTGGTTCTGCCGCGAGCACGGCAGCCCCCTTGCACTTCACATCCTTGGCCTTGGGCTTCTTCTCTTCTGGGTCTACGGCAGGCAGCTCGAGGAGGGAGAGATGCCCTTCCTCAGCCCTGGCGCACTTGGTTGCCAAGTTGAACAGCTCCAAGGAAGTGCACAGGTCTTCATGCATCGCCAGCTCCTCCTTCATCTTGACATCGCGCACGCCGTCGGAGAAGGCTGAGATGATGGCCTCCTCAGTCACCTTGGGAATCTTGAGGCGCGCGTTGTTGAAGCGCTGGATGTACTTCTGCAGGATCTCTCCGGGTTGTTGCTTGATGCGGCGCATGTCGCTCATGGCGGGTGGCCAGTTGCGAGTACCTTGGAAGTTGGCGATGAAGCGGGTGCGCATCTCGTCCCAGGAGGAGATCGTGCCTGGAGCCAGGTTCAGGAGCCAGGTGCGGGCCCCATCCTTGAGCGCCATGGGGAACCAGTTCGCCATGACCTTCTCCTCTCCGTTGGCAGCTTCAATGCCCAGCTCGTAGAGCTGGAGGAACTCCGCGGGGTCAGCTGTGCCGTCGTAACGAGGAGGAAGGTCTGGCTTGAACTTGCCGGGCCACGCGACGCTGAGCTTGGTGGTGAAGGCGCGGCAGCCTGCTGTGGCCACGGGAGGCCTTGGGTGACGGAGAGCTTGGTCTTGCACGTCCCCACGCGCTGCAGCTGGGAGCAGCGCGGGGTCTTGACGCGTGGGAGCAGGAGCATGGTCGCGACGTGCTGGAGCAGGGAGCGCCCAGGCAGCTTCTTGCAGGAGAGGGACTTCTTGGCAGCTCTGCTCTTGCCGCACTGGCACCTGACGGAGCGGGTTCCGACCAGGGGCCACGTGCCTTGGAGCCATGGCGCCTTCCTGAGGAGGAGGAGGCCAGGGCGCCGCCGGAGCTTCGTCGCCCGCGCGGGGCGGGGTGCGGTGCAGCGGAATGGACGGCACAGGAGAGCCCCATGCGGCGCGGACGAGCTCGGCGACGCGGTTGAGCCATTCTTCGTAGACGTCGTCGACGGGACGGTAGCGCAGGAGCTTGTTTGCCGCGATGAGTGCAACTCGAGCCTCCATGGGCGCGCGGAGCGCGCGGGATGAAGAACCAGCTGGGGTGAGCGAGGGAGTTGTGGTGCGGCCGTCTTGCCGCACAGACGGATGCTGAGACGATGCTTGCTGCTCCTCCCCCGCCGGGCCGGTGGCGGCGTTGACGGCAGGTGACGGGGAACGGCGAGGACGCCCGCCGACACGGGCCATCTGGGCGACGCGGGAAGCGAGGGTGGCCCGGCGCTCGGCGCGGGCCCGACGAGCGTCAGACATGGGCGCGATGGTCGGAGGAGAACGGGGTGGTGGAAGACGAATTCCAGCGCACCCCTACCTGGCGCACCAAATGTCGGATTTCGGGTTTCGGCAGACCCTTGAGGTTCGAACACTGGGGTGCGCGCGGAGATTTCGCCTCCTACCTACCTGCACCCCTCCGCCTCGCTAAGATCTAAGCTATGGAAAGAGCAACACAAGAGACACCGGGTTTATACTGGTTCGGGCCACCGTTGTGGTGTAATACCCTACTCCAGTGTGTGGTGTGGTGGATTGCCTCTTGGGCTGATGATGATGAACAATACAAGGAAGAACAGCCTCGCGAGGGTCTGTTCTTGGCTGGGGCGATGAACTGCTGGGAGGAGTCCAGTCGCCCTTCTCTCTCTCTCTCTCTCTCTCTCTCTCTCTCTCTCTCTCTCTCTCTCTCTCTCTCTCTCTCTCTCTCTCTCTCTCTCTCTTCTCGATTGTTTATCTCGATCCTCTAACCTCTCACCGAGCTGCCTTCCCATCCTACGGGTGGCTGGTCCTATTTATAGAGGCCCTGGTCCTCTTCCCAAATATCGAGCGGGAAGGGAGCCAACAATGGCGGGCTAATTTGAAAGGGGACAACTAGTACCAGCTATCCTGACAAAAGTAGTCTTCGCCTGCACAATGCTCTGGTGGTGACGCCGTCCTGGGCTCCACGATGACCTCCGTCTTGCAGTCCTCCTGGTCTTGGTCTTGTTGCACCGAAATGGCAACCTTTGCCTGATGCCTCGGTACTCCGCGGCTGCACTTGCCCCCTTTGCACCAAAGGGGAAAGGAGGACACTGCGCGGGCTGGCACCCGCCTGGCACCCTTGGTCGTCATGGCTTGCGTCACGAGCACCTCGTGAGGTACCCCGCCTTGATCTCTCCGCCTCCTCGCGAGCCAGCCTGATGAGGCCGTGCCTGAGAAAGCTCCGCGTCATCTGCCCCGCGAGGCTTGGCCCCTCGCGAGGGTCTTGGGTCTGTGTTGGTGAAGATGGGCCGTGCTGGGCCCCCCTTTGAGCCACGCCGCAGGCCGTAGGCAGGCAAGTCTGGGGACCCCCGTTCCCAGAACACCGACAGATAATGATAGTCCCACATACTTGTGGCACTGCTGCCTTGGTCACATTGGTGTCAAACGCATGAAGAAACTCCATGCATATGGACTTTTGGAGTCTCTTGATTATGAATCATTTGACACGTGCGAACCATGCCTCATGGGCAAAATGACCAAAACTCCGTTCTCCGGAACAATGGAGCGAGCAACCAACTTATTGGAAATCATACATACTGATGTGTGCGGTCCAATGAGTGTTGAGGCTCGCGGTGGCTATCATTATGTCCTCACCCTCACTGATGACTTAAGTAGATATGGGTATATCTACTTAATGAAACACAAATCTGAGACCTTTGAAAAGTTCAAGGAATTTTAGAGTGAGGTTGAGAACCAACGTGACAGGAAAAATCAAGTTCTTACGATCAGATCGTGGGGGAGAATATTTGAGTCACGAATTTGGCACGCACTTAAGGAAATGTGGAATAGTTTCACAACTCATGCCGCCTGGAACACCACAGCGTAATGGTGTGTCTGAACGTCGTAATCGCACTCTATTGGATATGGTACGATCTATGATGTCTCTTACCGATCTACCGCTATCATTTTGGGGGTATGCTATAGAGACTGCCGCATTCACTTTAAATAGGGCTCCGTTGAAATCCGTTGAGACGACACCATATGAATTGTGGTTTGGCAAGAAACCTAAGCTGTCGTTTCTGAAAGTTTGGGGATGCGATGCTTATGTCAAGAAACTTCAACCTGAAAAGCTCGAACCCAAATCGGAAAAATGCGTCTTCATAGGATACCCTAAAGAAACTATTGGGTATACCTTCTATCTTAGATCCGAAGGCAAGACCTTTGTTGCCAAGAATGGATCCTTTCTAGAGAAAGAGTTTCTCTCGAAAGAAGTAAGTGGGAGGAAAGTAGAACTTGATGAAGTATTGCCTCTTGAACCGGAGAGTGGCGCAACTCAAGAAATTGTTCGTGAGGTGCCTGCACCGACTAGGGAGGAAGTTAATGATGATGATCATGAAACTTCAGATCAAGTTGCTACTAAACTTCGAAGTTCCACAAGGACACGTTCCGCACCAGAGTGGTACGGCAACCCTGTCCTGGAAATCATGTTGTTAGACAATGGTGAACCTTCGAACTATGAAGAAGCAATGGCGGGCCCAGATTCCGACAAATGGCTGGAAGCCATGAAATCCGAGATAGGATCCATGTATGAAAACGAAGTATGGACTTTGACTGACTTGCCCGTTGATCGGCGAGCCATAGAAAATAAATGGATCTTTAAGAAGAAGACAGACGCGGATGGTAATGTGACCATCTATAAGGCTCGGCTTGTTGCTAAGGGTTATCGACAAGTTCAAGGGGTTGACTACGATGAGACTTTCTCACCCGTAGCGAAGCTGAAGTCCGTCTGAATCATGTTAGCAATTGTCGCATTCTATGATTATGAGATATGGCAAATGGACGTCAAAACGGCATTCCTTAATGGTTTCCTTAAGGAAGAATTGTATATGATGCAGCCGGAAGGTTTTGTCCATCCTAAGGATGTTGACAAGGTGTGCAAGCTCCAACGCTCAATCTATGGGCTGGTGCAAGCATCTCGGAGTTGGAACATTCGATTTGATGAGATGATCAAAGTGTTTGGGTTTACGCAGACTTATGGAGAAGCATGTGTTTACAAGAAAGTGAGTGGGAGCTCTGTAGCATTTCTCATATTATATGTGGATGACATACTATTGATGGGAAATGATATAGAATTCTTAGAAAGCATAAAGGCCTACTTGAACAAGTGTTTTTCAATGAAGGACCTTGGAGAAGCTGCTTATATATTAGGCATCAAGATCTATAGAGATAGATCGAGACGCCTCATTAGTCTTTCACAGAGTACGTATCTTGACAAGATATCGAAGAAGTTTAATATGGATCAGTCCAAGAAGAGGTTCTTCCTTGTATTGCAAGGTATGAGATTGAGCACGGCTCAATGCCCGACCACGGCAGAAGATAGAGAAAAGATGAGTGTCGTCCCCTATGCCTCGGCCATAGGGTCTATCATGTATGCCATGCTGAGTACCAGACCTGATGTAAACCTTGCCGTAAGTTTGGTAGGAAGGTACCAAAGTAATCCCGGCATGGAACACTAGACAGCGGTCAAGAATATCCTGAAATACCTGAAAAGGACAAAGGATATGTTTCTCATCTATGGAGGTGACGAAGAGCTCGTCGTAAAGGGTTACGTCGATGCTAGCTTTGACATAGATCTAGATGACTCTAAGTCACAAACCGGATACGTGTATATTTTGAATGGTGGGGCAGTCAGCTGGTGCAGTTGCAAGCAAAGCGTCGTGGCGGGATCTACATGTGAAGCGGAGTACATGGCAGCCTCGGGGCAGCACAAGAAGCAATATGGGTGAAGGATTTCATTACCGACCTAGGAGTTATTCCCAATGCGTCGGGCCCGATGTCTCTCTTCTGTGACAACACTGGAGCTATTGCCCTTGCCAAGGAGCCCAAGTTTCACAGGAAGACCAGGCATATCAAGCATCGCTTCAACTCCATTCGTGAAAATTTTCAAAATGGAGACATAGATATTTGTAAAGTGCATACGGACCTGAATGTCGTAGATCTGTTGACTAAACCTCTTCCTCGAGCAAAACATGATCAACACCAGAACTCTATGGGTGTTCGATTCATCACAACGTAACTAGATTATTGACTCTAGTGCAAGTGGGAGACTATTGGAAATATCCCTAGAGGCAATAATAAAATGGTTATTATTATATTTCCTTGTTCATGATAATTGTCTATTGTTCATGCTATAATTGTGTTATCCGGAAATCGTAATACATGTGTGAATACATAGACCACAACATGCCCTAGTGAGCCTCTAGTTGACTAGCTCGTTGATCAACAGATAGTCATGGTTTCCTGACTATGGACATTAGATGTCATTGATAACGGGATCACATCATTAGGAGAATGATGTGATGGACAAGACCCAATCTTAAGCATAGCACAAGATCGTGTAGTTCGTTTGCTAGAGCTTTTCTAATGTCAAGTATCCTTTCCTTAGACCATGAGATTGTGCAACTCCCGGATACTGTAGGAATACTTTGGGTGTGCCAAACGTCACAACGTAATTGGGTGACTATAAAGGTGCACTACGGGTATCTCTGAAGTGTATGTTGGGTTGGCACGAATCGAAACTGGGATTTGTCACTCCGTATGACGGAGAGGTATCTCTGGGCCCACTCGGTAAGACATCATCGTAATGAGCTCAATGTGACTAAGGGTTGGTCACGGGATGATCTGTTACGGAACGAGTAAAGTGACTTGTCGGTAACGAGATTGAACGAGGTATTGGGATACCGACGATCGAATCTCAGGCAAGTAACATACCGATTGACAAAGGGAATTGAATACGGGATTGATTGAATCCTTGACATCGTGGTTCATCCGATGAGATCATCGTGGAACATGTGGGAGCCAACATGGGTATCCAGATCCCGCAGTTGGTTATTGGCCGGATAGTTGTCTCGGTCATGTCTGCATGGTTCCCGAACCCGTAGGGTCTACACACTTAAGGTTCGGTGACGCTAGGATTGTAGAGATATTAGTATGCGGTAACCCGAAAGTTGTTCGGAGTCCCGGATGAGATTCCGGACGTCACGAGGAGTTCCGAAATGGTCCGGAGGTAAAGATTTGTATATAGGAAGTCCAGTTTCGGCCACCGGGAAAGTTTCGGGGGGTCATCGGTATTGTACCGGGACCACCAGAAGGGTCCCGGGAGGTCCACCGGGTGGGGCCACCTCTCCCGGAGGGCCCCATGGGATGAAGTGGGAAGGGAACCAGCCCCTGGTGGGCTGGTGCGTGATAACCCACAAGTATAGGGGATCGCAACAGTTTTCGATAAGTAAGAGTGTCGAACCCAGCGAGGAGCTAAAGGTAGAACAAATATTCCCTCAAGTTCTATCGACCACCGATACAACTCTATGCATGCTTGACGTTCACTTTACCTAGAACAAGTATGAAACTAGAAGTACTTTGTAGGTGTTGTTGGATAGGTTTGCAAGATAATAAAGAGTACGTAAATAAAAAGTAGGGGCTGTTTAGATAAAGAAACAATAAAGTAAATATAGCGAGTGTGGAAAAGTGGTGGTAGGAGTTGCGAAATTGCCCCTAAGCAATTGACTACTTTACTAGACCAATAGCAAGTATTATGTGGGAGAGGCCACTACTAGCATGTCATCCCTGACTTGGAATTCTATGCACTTATGATTGGAACTATTAGCAAGCATCCGCAACTACTAATGTTCATTAAGGTAAAATCTAATCATAGCATTAAGATATATTGGTCCCCCTTCAATCCCGTGTGCATCAATTTCTATGCTAGGTTGAAGCTTCTGTCACTCTTTCCCTCCAATACATAGTCCTATCAACATACAACTAACCCTAGGGTGTGGTCCACGCACGCAATCATATGATGGGCACCAAAGGACAGCAACATAACCAAAAGCAAATTAAATCAATCATAGCAATTCATCAACCACCGATAGGACAACGAAAATCTACTCAGACATCATAGGATGGCAACACATCATTGGATAATAATATGAAGCATAAAGCACCATGTTCAAGTAGAGGGTACATCGGGTTGCGGGAGAGTGGACCACTATAGATAGAGGGGGGAAGGTGATGGAGATGTTGGTGAAGATGGCGGAGGTGTTGGTGTAGATCGCGGGTGATGATGATGATGGCCACGGCAGCGTTCTGGCGCCACCGAAAGAGAAGGGGAGAGGGGGCCCCTTCGTATTGTTCTTCCTTGACCTCCTCCCTAGATGGGAGAAGGGTTTCCCCTCACGTCCTTGGCCTCCATGGCATGGGAAGGGCAAGAGCCCCTCCGAGATTGGATCTGTCTCTCTGTCTCTCTCTGTTTCTGCGTTCCCAGATTCTTCCCTTTCGCCATTTCTTATATTCTCGGAGATCCGTAACTCCGATTGGGCTGAAATTTTAACACGATCTCTATCCGGATATTAGATTTCTTGCGGCGAAAGAAGGGCACCAACCACCTTACGGGGTGGCCACGAGGGTCAGGGGCACGCCCCCTACCTCGTGGGCCCCTCGAGCATCGTCTCGCGTGGATTCTTCTTCCCAAAAATCATTTATATTCCAAAAAAATCTCCGTTAGTTTTTATTCCGTTTGGACTCTGTTTGATATGGATATTCTGCGAAACAAAAAACATGCAACAAACAGGAACTGGCACTGGGCACTGGATCAATATGTT
This sequence comes from Triticum aestivum, assembly GCF_018294505.1. Lineage (NCBI taxonomy): Eukaryota > Viridiplantae > Streptophyta > Magnoliopsida > Poales > Poaceae > Triticum > Triticum aestivum. The sequence continues at coordinate 255,507,705 of NC_057794.1, forward strand.
AGTCCCAAAAATAGTATAAAAAGTTGCCAAAAGTATATGAAAGTTGTAGAATATTGGCATGGAACAATCAAAAATTATAGATACGATGGAGATGTATCAGCATCCCCAAGCTTAATTCCTGCTCGTCCTCGAGTAGGTAAATGATAAAAAAGATAATATTTGATGTGGAATTCTACCTAGCATAATCTTGATCATATGTCTAATCATGGCATGAATATTAAGACACGAGTGATTCAAAGCAATAGTCTATCATTTGACATAAAAACAATAATACTTCAAGCCTACTAATAAAGCAATCATGTCTTTTCAAAATAACATGGCCAAAGAAAGTTATCCCTACAAAATCATATAGTCTGGCTATGCTCCATCTTCACCACACAAAATATTCACATCATGCACAACCCCGATGACAAGCCAAGCAATTGTTTCATACTTTTGACGTGCTCAAACCTTTTCAACTTTCACGCAATACATGAGCGTGAGCCATGGACATAGCACTATAGGTGGAATAGAATGGTGGTTGTGGAGAAGACAAAAAGGAGAAGATAGTCTCACATCAACTAGGCGTATCAACGGGCTATGGAGATGCCCATCAATAGATATCAATGTGAGTGAGCAGGGATTGCCATGCAACGGATGCACTAGAGCTATAAGTGTATGAAAGCTCAAACTGAAACTAAGTGGGTGTGCATCCGACTTTCTTGCTCATGAAGACCTCGGGCATTTGAGGAAGCCCATCATCGGAATATACAAGCCAAGTTCTATAATGAAAATTCCCACTAGTATATGAAAGTGATATCTCAAGAGACTCTCTATATGAAGAACATGGTGCTACTTTGAAGCACAAGTGTGGTAAAAGGATAGTAGCACTGCCCCTTCTCTCTTTTTCTCTCATTTTTTTGTTATTTTTATTTATTTTTTTGGTGGGATTCTTTGGCCTCTTTTTTTATTTGGGCTTCTTTGGCCACTTTTTTTTGTAAAGTCAGGAGTCTCATCCCGACTTATGGGGGAATCATAGTCTCCATCATCCTTACCTCACCGGGGCAATGCTCTAATAATGATGATCATCACACTTTTATTTACTTACAACTCGATATTACAACTCGATACTAGAACAAAGATATGACTCTATATGAATGCCTTCGGCGGTGTACCGGGATGTGCAATGATCTAGCGTAGCAATGACATCAAAAAAGGACAAGCCATGAAAACATCATGCTAGCTATCTTACGATCATGCAAAGCAATATGACAATGACGCTCAAGTCATGTATATGATGATGATGGAAGTTGCATGGCAATATATCTCGGAATGGCTATGGAAATGCCATAATAGGTAGGTATGGTGGCTGTTTTGAGGAAGGTATATGGTGAGTTTATGGTACCGGCGAAAGTTGCGCGGTACTAGAGAGGCTAGCAATGATGGAAGGGTGAGAGTGTGTATAATCCATGGACTCAACATTAGTCATAAAGAACTCACATACTTATTGCAAAAATCTATTAGTCATCGAAACAAAGTACTACATGCATGCTCCTAGGGGGGTAGATTGGTAGGAAAAGACCATTGCTCGTCCCCGACCGCCACTCATAAGGAAGACAATCAATAAATACCTCATGATCCGACTTCGTTACATAACGGTTCACCATACGTGCATGCTACGGGAATCACAAACCTCAACACCAGTATTTCTACAATTCACAACCACCCACTAGCATAACTCTAATATCACCATCTTTATATCACAAAACTATTGCAAGGAATCAAACATATCATATTCAGGGATCTACAAGTTTTATGTAGGATTTTATGACTAACCATGTGAATGACCAATTCCTGTCGTCTCTGTAAATAGATATAAGTGAAGCAAGAGAGTTTAATTCTTTCTACAAAAGATATGCCCATGCTCTAACAAATATAAGTGAAGCAAAAGAGCATTCTACAAATAGCGGTTGTCTATGTAAAGAGAAACAGGCAATCCAAACTTCAAATGATATAAGTGAAGCACATGAAGCATTCTATAAAGCCATACTCAAGAGATATAAGTGAAGTGCAATGAGCATTCTATAAATCAACCAAGGACTATCTCATACCAGCATGGTGCATAAAAAGAAAAAGAAAAACCTAAATGCAAAAGATGCTCCAAGACTTGCACATATCGCATGAACGAAACGAATCCGAAAACATACCGATATTTGTTGAAGAAAGAGGGGATGCCTCCCCAGCATCCCCAAGCTTAGACGCTTGAGTCTCCTTGAATATTTACTTGGGGTGCCTCGGGCATCCCCAAGCTTGAGCTCTTGCCTCTCTTCCTTCTTCTCACATCGAAACCTTCTCGATCATCGAACACTTCATCCACACAAAACTTCAACAGAAAACTCGGTAAGATCCGTTAGTATAATAAAGCAAATCACTACTCTAAGTACTGTTGCAAACCAATTCATATTTTGTTTTTGCATTGTGTCTACTGTAATATAACTTTTTCATGGCTTAATCCACTGATATAAATTGATAGTTTCATCAAAACAAGCAAACTATGCATCAAAAACAGAATCTGTCTAAAACAGAACAGTCTGTAGCAATATGAACATTCACCATACTTATGATACTTGAAAAATTCTACCAAAATTAGGAAAAATAAACAATTTGTATAGGAAGACAGTGCAAAAAGAATCAGAACCATTTGACGTTCCAGCTAAAAATGTAAAATCGCGCACTACAGCCAAAGTTTCTGTCCTGCACCATACAAACCATCAAGCAAATGTAAACATCCTAAAGGCAAACCTTGGCACATTATTTTTATAATACAATGGAATTGTACAAGGGGATAATTATTTTTATTGAAAAGTTTCTGTAATCAAGATTCACAAAGTTGCCGTGAGCATGAACAAAGTTCAAGGAGCTCTCCCACTTCAACAATGCTTGTCTCTCTCACTTTCACTTTCCTTTTTGAAAAAGTTTTGGGTTCCCCTCTTTATTTTTGTTGTTTTTAAACTATATGAAAGCACTCAACAGAAATAAATGACTCTCTAAAACTTCCGGGTTGTCTCCCTGGCAGCGCTTTCTTTAAAGCCATTAAGCTAGGCATATAGTGCTCAAGTAGTGAATCCACCCGGATCCCAAGGTATATCAAAGCCAATTTTAATTAACAATGATTTGTAATTTAGTAGTGAGCACAAAGCAACATATATCAAGCAATGACGAATTCTAACTCTCTTCCTATGCATCGGCATGTCATAAAAGAACAATTCATGCACACCTAGTAAAGGCCAATGCATAGTATAAACAGTTTCTTGCAATTCTATCGTATTGGAAACATATAAAGGTGGAGATATAGTTCCTCTCTCATAATAATTGCAAGTAGGAGCAGCAAGCACATGCATATTATATATATCAAAATCATCATGTGCAATGGTAAAAGGCAACCCATCAATATAATCCTTAATAAGTGCAAACTTCTCCAATATAGTGTAGTTGGGAAAATTCAAAAAGATAATAGGACTATCATGCGTGGGTGCAATAGAAACAATTTCATGTTTAACATAAGGAACTATACCAAGTTCATCTCCATAAGCATAATTCATATTGGCATCTTGGCCACAAGCATAGCAAGCATCATCAAAAAGGGATATTTCAAAAGAATCCAAGGGATCATAACAGTCATCATAGCAATCATCCTTCAGTAAGCATGAAGGGGAATTAAACAATGTATGAGTTGAAGAGTTACTCTCATTAGAAGGTGGGCACGGGTGATCAATCCGCTCTTCCTCCTTTTGTTCTTCGCTCTCCTCCTCATCTTTTCCATCCAATGAGCTCACAGTTTCATCAATTTCTTCTTCCATAGACTCCTGCAAAATATTAGTCTCTTCTTGGACAGCAGAGTATTCCTCAATATATTTTTTAACATAGGTATTAGAAGCATAATTAACATAGCAATATTTAAGTATAGCAAAAAATTTAGATTTGTGAAAAGCAGCATCATACTTTTCAATCAAAGAAGCAATTTCATAAGTACCCTCAAAAGCAACAAATTCTTCAATTTGTTGAACATCATAGTAACCATAAACACCTTTAGCATAAGAAGATAAGATTCCATTATCAATAAACTCACATTGGTAGGGAAGGTGTTTCTTGGGGTTTTCAGAACAACAAGTAAAATCATATAATTCACATAAATTCCAAGCATAGCATTGCAAACGTTGAATTTGACTCCATAATAATTTCCCTTTTTTAGATATACGGTGTCGCACATAACAAGCATGCTCATCTAAAGATTTTCCCTCAACTAGGCTAGTTGGGGTTTCAGCACGAGCACATAGGGATCGAAGATGATCCAAGTAATAAGCTTCAGCAGTGTGATAGATTTTGAGTGGTTCTTCAACCATTGGTTCAGTAGGTACAACTATTTTTTTTGGTATTTTGCGTTTCCTACCCATAACTAAAGATAGAAAACAAATAAGAACAACAAATAAAAATTACTTAGTGATAAAGCAAACAAGCACACACGAGAATATTCACCCCACGCTATTGCTCCCTGGCAACGACGCCAGAAAAAGGTCTTGATAACCCACAAGTATAGGGGATCGCAACAGTTTTCAATAAGTAAGAGTGTCGAACCCAACGAGGAGCTAAAGGTAGAACAAATATTCCCTCAAGTTCTATCGACCACTGATACAACTCTACGCACGCTTGACGTTCACTTTACCTAGAACAAGTATGAAACTAGAAGTACTTTGTAGGTGTTGTTGGATAGGTTTGCAAGATAATAAAGAGTACGTAAATAAAAAGTAGGGGATGTTTAGATAAAGAAATGATAAAGTAAATATAGCAAGTGTGGAAAAGTGGTGGTAGGAGTTGCGAAATTGCCCCTAAGCAATTGACTACTTTACTAGACCAATAGCAAGTATTATGTGGGAGAGGCCACTGCTAGCATGTCATCCCTGACTTGGAATTCTATGCACTTATGATTGGAACTATTAGCAAGCATCCGCAACTACTAATTTTCATTAAGGTAAAACCCAACCATAGCACTAAGATATATTGGTCCCCCTTCAATCTCGTATGCATCAATTTCTATGCTAGGTTGAAGCTTTTGTCACTCTTGCCCTCCAATACATAGTCCTATCAACATACAACTAACCCTAGGGTGTGATCCACGCGCGCAATCATATGATGGGCACCAAAGGACAGCAACATAACCACAAGAAAATTAAATCAATCATAGCAATTCATCAACCACCGATAGGACAACGAAAATCTACTCAGACATCATAGGATGGCAACACATCATTGGATAATAATATGAAGCATAAAGCACCATGTTCAAGTAGAGGGTACAGCGGGTTGCGGGAGAGTGGACCACTATAGATAGAGGGGGGAAGGTGATGGAGATGTTGGTGAAGATGGCGGAGGTGTTGGTGTAGATCACGGTGATGATGATGATGGCCACGGCAGCGTTCCGGCGCCACCGGAAGAGAAAGGGAGAGGGGGCCCCTTCGTGTTCTTATTCCTTGACCTCCTTCCTAGATGGGAGAAGGGTTTCCCCTCTGGTCCTTGGCCTCCATGGCATGGGAGGGGCGAGAGCCCCTCCGAGATTGAATCTGTCTCTCTGTCTCTCTCTGTTTCTGCGTTCTCGGATTCTTCCCTTCCACCGTTTCTTATATTCCCGGAGATCTGTAACTCTGATTGGGCTGAAATTTTAACACGATTTCTATCCGGATATTAGCTTTCTTGAGGCGAAAGAAGGGCACCAACCGCCTTACGGGGTGGCCACGAGGGTCAGGGGCGCGCCTGACACCCTGAGGCGCGCCCCCTACCTCGTGGGCCCCTCGAGCATTATCTCGCGTGGATTCTTCTTCCCAAAAATCATATATATTCCAAATAAAATCTCCGTTAGTTTTTATTCCGTTTGGACTCCGTTTGATATGGATATTCTGTGAAACAAAAAACATGCAACAAACAGGAACTGGCACTGGGCACTCGATCAATATGTTAGTCCCAAAAATAGTATAAAAAGTTGCCAAAAGTATATGAAAGTTGTAGAATATTGGCATTAAACAATCAAAAATTATAGATACGACGGAGACGTATCAGTGCGCCCCCCCATGGGCCTCCTCCTGCGCCTAGGGTTGGAAACCCTGGGGGTGGGGGACGCCCCACCAAACTTGGGGGGCAAGTCCCCCCTTAGGCCGCCGCCCCTCCCTAGATGGGATCTACAAGGGGGGCAGCGCCCCCCCCTGGCCCCTATATATAGTGGAGGGGAGGGAGGGCAGGCGCACCCAAGTCCCTGGCGCCTCCCTCCCTCCCGTGACACCTCTTCCTCCCCGCTTGCGCTTGGCGAAGCCCTGCCGGGATTCCGCTACTTCCACCACCATGATGTCGTGCTGCTGGATCTCCATCAACCTCCCCTTCCCTTGCCGGATCAAGAAGGAGGATACGTCTCTCCCAACCGTACGTGTGTTGAATGCGGAGGTGTCGTCCGTTCGGCGCTCGGTCATCGGTGATTTGGATCACGACGAGTATGACTTCATCAACCCCGTTCTCTTGAACGCTTCCGCTTGCGATCTACAAGGGTATGTAGGTGCACTCCTCTCCCTCTCGTTGCTAGATGACTCCATAGATTGATCTTGGTGATGCATAGAAAATTTTAAATTTGTGCTACGATCCCCAACATTGCTTACCTTTGCTCTCCTCAAGCTGCCTCTTGGTAAGGCCAAGCTCGTCCTCGGACCGCCCCAGGTCCTACTTCAGTGCAGAGACCTCCGCGGTACGTGCGGCAGCGGCCAGCAGTGAAGCCTGCACATACACAAAGATATATTCTGATTAGACTCCTGAGTCATCATTTGATCCTCTATTCGGCCTTTCTTCTCGAACGCCGAACAGAGCATCAGGGGCTACTATCTATGCGGTAATATTTTCTTATATTTTGATTGCTTACCTCAAAGCCTGTTAGGAGGCGCAAGCTTCGGTCAGTCCATTTTGGGCGGACTAAACTTTCTCGATCACCGCACTCATGATAGTGCGGCGCTCTTCGTCGATGGAAGTGCCGCGAAGCACTTCCAGCAAGTTGTCTGGTGCCTCTGGATAGACAGAGGACACCGCCACAGGCGGCTTGCCCCCCTTAATGGGGGACCGCCCGCCGGAGTCCGGAACCATCGAAGGTTCCGGCGCAGTGTTCGGTTGTGGGCCGAACCTGGAGCCCATGGGAGTCCTGCTCCCTTTGTGCCCAGGGTCCGGAAGGTCGCCTCGGGGCGCCTCCAGGACTACCTCCCCTTGGCCCAGTGCCTGTTGACACAACACCTCGATGTTGTCCGCAGGGCAAAGGGTGGAGGCGGTCGGAAGAGAACTGGTGTTCATATCTGACGAGTCCAATGAGCCGCTCGACGAAGATACGTCGAGATGAGCTCGGGGCGGACTGCATAATCATGTTTGGCATGAGGAAAAGTAGTGCAATAAAACGTGCCATTAATCACTATGGTGTCCGGATACTCACGACTTCGCCAGGGGCTTGACCCTGGGTAACCACTCGTCGCCGCTGTAGGCGGCTGTCGTGGAGCAGTCCGGATGGAGGGTCCTTCCCTTCTTGGACCCTTCGGCCTCCCCGGGTGGGTCGGCCTTCCTTTTCTTGTCTCCCCCGGCTAGGGCGCGTTGGAGTTATTGGACGATGAGTCCGATACAACCTTGCGTCGGAGACCCTTTCGGGTCCCCGCGGCCTTCTTCTTGGCCTTCTTCACCGGCACCTCGTAAGGTGCCGAAACCAGCATCTCCGTCAGGAGAGCATCTGCAGGATCTTCAGGCAGGGGGCGGGGCAATCGATCTGCTCCGCTGTCTTCACCCAGTCCTGTCAAAGGTATGGAAGGCTTAGATCCCGCACATGATTAAACTGGGGCAAATGGATACCCTATGAAATATAAAAACTTACCAGATTGGCGCGGCGCTTTGCGCTGAGTCCGCGGTCCTCGATGAGGGAAGGAGGTACCTCGGCGCCCTTGAACATCACCCTCCAGACGTCCTCGTGTGTCGTGTCATAGAGCTCTTGCAACGTCTGGTGCTTAGCCAGGTCGAACTCCCACAAATTGAATGCTCATCGTTGACACGGGAGAATCCGGCGAAAGAGCATGACCTGGACCACATTGACGAGCTTGATTTTCTTGCTCATCATGTTCCTGATGCAGGTCTGGAGTCCGGTCAGCTCTACAGAAGAACCCCAGGACAAGCCCTTCTATTTCCAGGAGGTGAGCCGTGTGGCGATTCCGGATCGCAATTCGGGGGCCGCCGCCCAGTTGGTGTCGCGCGGCTCGGTGATGTAGAACCACCCCGATTGCCACCCCTTTATGGTCTCCACATAGGAGCCTTCGAGCCAGGTGACATTAGGCATCTTGCCCACCATGGTGCCTCCGCACTCCGCTTGCTGGCCAACCACCACCTTCGGTTTGACACTGAAGGTCTTCAGCCACAGGCCGAAATGGGGCTTGATGCGGAGGAAGGCCTCGCACACGACGATAAACGCCAAGATGTTGAGGATGAAATTGGGGGCCAGATCATGAAAATCCAGCCCGTAGTAGAACATGAGCCCGCGGACAAACGGGTGGAGAGGAAATCCTAGTCCGCGGACAAAATGGGTAAGAAAAACTACCCTCTCATGGGGTTGGGGCGTTGGGATGATCTGCCCCGCATCTGGCAGCCGGTGCGTGATATCCACGGCCAGATATCCGGCTTCCCGTAACTTTTTGATGTTCTCCTCCGTGACGGAGGAGACCATCCACTTGCCTCCTGCTCCGGACATGCTTGGAGTGGTTTGAGAAGAAGAAAGACGCGAACTTGGGCGCTGGAGCTCAAGTGTGCGAGAGTGGGTAAGCAAGGAGGAAGAAGGCGTGGGTGAAAAGAATGAATCCTAATCCCTTTATAAGGGCGGAAGAGGCAATGCGCCTCCCCACTTTCCTAGTAAAACCGCTTATTCCCCAGGCACCGTATTTGATGGCGCGGTTGGGTTACCCACGTCCGTATTGATGAGAATCCCGTAATAAGGGGGACACGATCTTTGCTTTGACAAGACATGTCAAGAAAACCACCCCATGTCATGTGTGGTGCTGGTTGAGAAAAATGGTTCGAATAATGACCGAGCCATGACATGACGTCGTGCTGTCAGAACGCGTCAGCAGATTAGATTTGTGTAAATATTATTCTCTCTACGGTGGTATGTGGAACTTGTTTAGCAGAGCCGGACACTATCCTTGTGTTCAAAATCTTCCATGGGGTATTCGGGGGAGGAACCCACCTTGCAATGCCAAAGACAATGCTGCACGCCGGACTCATCGTCATTGAAGCCTGGTCCAGGGGCTACTGAGGGAGTCCTGGATTAGGGGGTCTCTGGACAGCCGGACCATATCCTTTGGCCGGACTGTTGGACTATGAAGATACAAGATTGAAGACTTCGTCCCGTGTCCGGATGGGACTCTCCTTGGCGTGGAAGGCAAGCTAGGCAATACGGATATGTAGATCTCCTCCCTTGTAACCGAACTTGTGTAACCCTAGCCCCCTCCGGTGTCTATATAAACCGGAGGGTTTAGTCCGTAGGACAACATACAATCATACCATAGGCTAGCTTCTAGGGTTAGCCTCTATGATCTCGTGGTAGATCAACTCTTGTAATACTCATATCATCAAGAACAATCAAGCAGGGCGTAGGGTATTACCTCCTTCAAGAAGGCCCGAACCTGGGTAAACATCGTGTCCCCTGCCTCCTATTACCATCCGCCTTAGACGCATAGTTCGGGACCCCCTACCCGAGATCCACCGGTTTTGACACCGACATGTACCCAACAGTTTCTTTTGGGTATCCTCTGAAGACGCACTTCTCCGATTTGGGTTCGAGCTTATCAGGCTGAAGATTTTTCACATAAGCATCGCAACCCCAAACTTTAAGAAATGACAGCTTAGGTTTCTTGCCAAACCACAATTCACACGGTGTCGTCTCAACGGATTTAGACAGTGCCCTATTTAAAGTGAATGCATCTGTCTCTAATGCATAACCCCAAAATGATAGTGGTAAATCGGTAAGAGACACCATAGATCGCACCATATCTAATAAAGTAGGGTTACGACGTTCGGACACACCATTACGCAGGGGTGTTCCAGATGGCGTGAGTTGTGAAACTATTCCACATTGTTTTTAAATGAAGGCCAAACTCGTAACTCAAATATTCGCCTCCGCGATCAGATCGTAGAAACTTTATTTTCTTGTTATGTTGATTATCCACTTCACTCTGAAATTCTTTGAACTTTTCAAATGTTTTAGACTTGTGTTTCATTAAGTAGATATGCCCATATCTGCTCAAATCATCTGTGAAGGTCCGAAAATAACGATACCCACCGCGAGCCTCAACACTCATCGGACTGCATACATCGGTATGTATTATTTCCAATAAGTCAGTAGCTTGCTCCATTGTTCCGGAGAACGGAGTTTTAGTCATCTTGCCCATGAGGCATGGTTCGCAAGCATCAAATGATTCATAATCAGGTGATTCCAAAATCCCATCTGCATGGAGTTTCTTCATGCGCTTTACACCAATGTGACCTAAACGGCGGTGTCACAAATATGTTGCACTATCATTATCAACTTTGCATCTTTTGGCATCAATATTATGAATATGTGTATCACTACGATCGAGATTCAATAAACCATTTACATTGGGTGTATGACCATAGAAGGTTTTATTCATGTAAACAGAACAACAATTATTCTCTGACTTAAATGAATAACCGTATCGCAATAAACATGATCCAATCATATTCATGCTCAACACAAACACCAAATAACATTTATTTAGGTCCAACATTAATCCCGAAGGTAGAGGGAGTGTGCGATGGTGATCTTATCAACCTTGGAATCACTTCCAACACACATCGTCACCTCACCCTTAACTAGTCTTTGTCCATTTTGCAACTCTTGTTTTGAGTTACTAATCTTAGCAACTAAACAGGTATCAAATACCCTAGGGTTACTACAAACACTAGTAAAGTACACATCAATAACATGTATATCAAATATACCATTTGTTCACTTTGCCATCCTTCTTATCCGCCAACTATTTGGGGTAGTTCCGCTTTCAGTGACCATTCCCTTTGCAGTAGAAGCACTCAGTTTCAGGCTTAGGTCTAGCTTTGGGCTTCTTCATGGGAGTGGCAACTTGCTTGTCATTCTTCTTGAAGTTTCCTTTATTTTCATTTTCCCTTTTTCTTGAAACTAGTGGTCTTGTCAACCATCAATGCTTGATGCTTTTTCTTGATTTCTACCTTCGCCGATTTCAGCATTGTGAAGAGCTCGGGAATCGTTTTCGGTATCCCTTGCATATTATAGTTCATCACGAAGTCCTAGTAGCTTGGTGATAGTGACTAGAGAACTCTGTTAATCACTATCTTATCTGGAAGATTAACTCCCACTTGATTCAAGCGATTGTATTACCCAGCCATTCTAAGTACATGATCATTGGCTGAGCCATTCTCCTCCATCTTGTAGGCAAAGTACTTGTTAGAGGTCCCATACCTCTCGACATGGGCATGAGTCTAAAATATCAATTTCAACTCTTGGAACATCTTATATGCTCCATGGCGTTCAAAACATTTTTGAAGCCCGGTTATAAGCCGTAAAGCATGGTGCACTAAACTATCAAGTAGTCATCATACCGAGCTTGTTAAATGTTCATAATGTCTGCATCTGCTCCTGCAATAGGTCTATCACCTATCGGTGCATCAAGGACATAATTCTTCTGTGTAGCAACGAGGATAATCCTCAAATCATGGACCCAGTCCGCATCATTGCTACTATCATCTTTCAACTTAGTTTTCTCTAGGAACATATCAAAAACATAGGGGAGCTACAACGCGAGCTATTGATCTACAACATAGATATGCAAATACTATCAGGACTAAGTTCATGATAAATTAAGTTCAATTAATCATATTACTTAAGAACTCCCACTTAGATAGACATCCCTCAAGTAATCTAAATGATACGTGATCCAAATCAACTAAACCATGTCCGATCATCACGTGAGATGTAGTAGTCTTCAATGGTGAACATCTCTATGTTGATCATATCTACTATATGATTCATGTTCGACCTTTTGGTCTCCAGTGTTCCGAGGCCATGTCTATACATGCTAGGCTCATCAAGTTCAACCCGAGTATTCCGCATGTGCAAAACTGTCTTGCACCAGTTGTATGTGAATGTAGAGCCTATCACACCCGATCATCACGTGGTGTCTCAGCACGACGAACTGTCGCAACAGTGCACACTCATGGAGAACACTTATACCTTGAAATTTTAGTGAGGGATGATCTTATAATGCTACCGCCGTACTAAGCAAAATAAGATGCATAAAAGATAAACATCACATGCAATCAACATATGTGACATGATATGGCCATCATCATCTTGTGTCTTTGATCTCCATCTCCAAACACTGTCATGATCTCCATCATCACCGGCTTGACACCTTGATCTCCATCGTAGCGTCGTGGTCGTCTTGCCAACTATGCTTCTACAACTATCGCTAACGCATAGTGATAAAGTAAAGCAATTACATGGTGTTTGCATTTCATACAATAAAGCGACAACCATAAGGCTCCTGCCAATTGCCGATAACTTCTACAAAACATGATAATCTCATACAATAATGTATATCACATCACAATATGCCCTGCAAAAACAAGTTAGACGTCCTCTACTTTGTTGTTGCAAGTTTTATGTGGCTGCTATGGGCTACTAGCAAGAACCGTTCTTACCTACGCATCAAAACCACAACGGTGATTTATCAAGTTTGTTGTTTTAACCTTCAACAAGGACCGACCGTAGTCAGATTCGATTCAACTAAAGTTGGAGAAACAGACACCCGCCAGCCACCTTTATGCAAAACTAGTTGCATGTCTATTGGTGGAACCGGACTCATGAACGTTGTCATGTAAGGTTAGCCCAGGCCGCTTCATCCAAGAATACCACCGAATCAAAATAAGACACTGGTGGTAAGCAGTATGACGATCACCGCCGGAGGGAGTCCTGGATTAGGGAGTCCTCGGGTGTCCGGGATATGTGACATGGGTTAGGCTGTTGGACTGTGAAGATATAGGGCAGAAGGCCTTCCCCCGTGTCCGGGTAGGACTCTCCTTTAAGTGGATGGCAAGATTGGTGTCTGTATATGTAATTTCTTTCATCTATGAACCGACTATGTACAACCCTAGGCCCCTCCGGTGTGTATATAAACTGGAGGGTTTAGTCCATAGAGGCTATCAAAATTCATATAGGCTAGACTGCTAGGGTTTAGCCATTACGATCTCGAGGTAGATCAACTCTTGTAACCCCTACACTTATGTCACATCCCTAGCTGCTGGTAGTGCTCTAGGCTAGCTTCATGTGTGCATCATGTTTAAATTATTGAAACCTGAACTGAGGAATTTTGGAAGCCTCAAAAACTTAAATAAAAGAGGGGCAAAAACCCTAGAAATCTCATTCATTGCTCCGAAGTGCTCTTCTTAAATGTTTGATAATTTTTGGTAAGGGTTCTGGTCCCAACCAAAATATTGAACATTTTTAAGGAATTATTTTTGGGACTTTGGATTTAATTCATTAGCTATTTGAATTTGAATTATATTCATATAATTAGAATATAATTTCAAATATCCCTGAATTATTTTATGAGCTTTTGGAAAAGTCCATCTAGCAAAATAAAATATTCAGAGGAGCTTTGGCATTGTTTGAATTATTATTTTAATTCAAAACAGTGGCAAAAGAATTAAATAAAAGAAAAACAGAACAGAAATAAATAGAAAGGGAGAGAAGGCCACCTGGGCCACTTACCTGGCGCCACTTACCTGGCCCAGCTCCATCTGGCCGGCCCAGCCCACCACTTCCCCCCCCCCTGTCGCCTTCCTCCTCGCGCCAGTAGGCGCAGGCGCGTGGCCGGAGCGCGCGGGCACACGCCCAGGCCACCTCCTGCCTCTCTGCCTGTTTCCCCGTCGCCCTGAGGATGCCACGCACCCCCTGGACCGCTCTCACTCTCCCCTATTCCTTCTTCTCTCTTCTCTGGCTCTCTCACTCGCGCGACCGAGGACCGCCGTCGCCGCCGCTCGTCGCAGTCGTAGCCACCACCGTCGTTCCACCCCACCAGAGTGACCAAAGGCTCCGCCTCGACGCCCCCGACCTCTCCATGGAGCTACGCAACGCCGGGAGCCCTGCATCGCCGCCCACGCCGTCTTCCCCATCTCCGGCCGCCCGAGATCGCCGTCGTTGATTCGTCGTCACCAAGCCATCCCCGAGCCCACTAGTCTGCTCTGCGAGTTCACCGTGAGCACCGGAATCTTTCCCCTCTCTCCCCTGCCTCGTTTGCACCGCGTAGCTATCAAATCCGCCGGAGCCGCGAGCTTACCACCGCCGGCGATGTCGCCGCCGCCGCGCTAGTCGCTGGAGCTCGTGTCCGAGCACTCCATCGTGCTCAGCACGCTCCCAGTAGCACATATCACCCCACCACCGTCCTCCCCGTGCACCCTAACGCAATCCCGTGCACAACCGAACTCCGGCCACCGCCTTTGAGCTCGTGGCCGTCTACTCCGGCCACCCCCGGCCCGGCTACTGCCACCAGCCGACGCGCTGCAACACCAGCTACCCGTAGAGATCAACCGCGGCTCAAACCGCTGTCTGTACGCGAAACCCGAGCAACTCCGGCGTGTTGCCGCCCCGGGTTTGGTCGCCGCCGGCTGAACTCCGGTGACGCCGACGTGGCGCACTTACTTAGTCACTAATGACCCTGCTAACAGCCCTATCTCTCACTGACATATGGGCCCCACGCCCTTAACTAACCACGGTTAACCCCTGTTTAGTTTAAGTTAACCACAGTGGCCCCACGCGTCGGAGTTGACCTAGCTGATGTGGCCGTTGACCGGTCCCACCTGTCAGTGAGTGAAACAGCCCTGTGTCACTGACGTGTGGCCCCCACACGTCAGGTTTGACCAGCAGCAGCGTCTGCTGACTTGCTGACGTCATGCCGACGTCATGCTGACGCAGTAAAGTATTTCTGGAATTAAATAAATTAGGAAATGATTTATAATTCCAGAAAATTGTATAAACTTCAATAAATCATAGAAAATTAACCGTAACTCCAAATTAAATAATTTATATATGAAAAATTATCAGAAAAATTCAAGGAATCCATCTGTACCATTTTCATGCATGTTAGAACAACTTATAGCTGCTGTTTAGCACAAATCATATAAAGGGCATTTATTTAATCACGTATGGAGTTTGAATTTGAATTTTATATTCAAACCAACTTCATTTAATCTGTTGCTAGTTGCATTAGCTCAAAACACATTCATATTGCCATGTCATGAGCATGCATCATATTGTGCATTGCATTGATTGTGTTCCTTCTGTGTTGCCGGTATTTGTCCCCTCTCGATAGACGTGATACCGATGATGTGATCGTTGACACTGATGAAGACTCAATGTTATCTTCAGAAGTGCCAGGCAAGCAAAACCCCCTTGTTCATTCCGATACAATCCTACTCTCTCGCTCCTGCTCTCTTTTACTGCATTAGGACAACATCGATTCATCTGTTACCTGCTGCGGTAGCTGAACCCCTTTATCCTTTGCATGACCTGTCATTCCACAGTAAATAGATGAAACCCACTAGCATGAGTAGGAGTTGTTTGAGCCCTGTTGTGCCTACTCATTCATGTTTGTTGTCATGCCTGCTACTGCTTAGAGTTGAGTCAGGTCTGATTCATCGGGGATGAATCAGAGGTGTGTGAACATGTCCTACTGTGTGTGAGCTAAGTGTGTGAACACGATTTGGTAAAGGTAGCGGTGAGAGGCCATGTAGGAGTACATGGTGGGTTGTCTCATTGCAGCCGTCCTCAGGAACTGAGTTCTGTGTTTGTGATCCATGATTCAGCTACTACCACGCATTGGGCCCGAAACCAATGGACCCTCTCGGCTTCTTAATCACCCTTGTCCTCTGTCCAGGAGTTGCAAGTAGTTTCTGGTGTTTGTAGTATGCTGGAGGCCGTGGGCAGCGCTGACCGTAGGGGTGGGCTGTGATGCGGTAGGCACGTGGCCGGTGTAACCGGGCGCCCGTTTGGTGTCACGGAACCCTGTTCACATCGTTTGGGGCTGTGAGCGAAACTCCGGCCGGATCTCCTCATGGATGGAACCCGAATAGGCGATAAACCTGGACTAGAGACTTGAGTGTTTAGGCAGGCCGTGGCCGACACCCACGTTGGGCTTCCGCTTGAAGGTTGCCGAGTACATGTCGTGTAAACGGCGGTAAGTGGTGAGAGCGTGTGTGAAGAAGTACACCCCTGCAGGGTTAACATCATCTATTCGAATAGCCGTGTCCGCGGTAAAGGACTTCTGGGTTGCTTATATCAGTTCATAGACAAGTGAAAGTGGATACTCTAAAATACGCAAGATAAGCGTGAGTGCTATGGATGGCGTTCTCGTAGGGAGACGGAAGCGGATCCATAGTGGTGTATTGATATGGTGAATATGTGGACTCGTGTGCGCCACCTCATAAGAGTCGCTTGCAGTAGTAGTTTAGGATAGCCACCGAGTCAAAGCTGGCTTGCTGCAGTTAAACCCCACCATCCCCTTGTTGAAAATGATGCATATGTAGTTAGTTCTGATGTAAGTCTTGCTGGGTACATTTGTACTCACGTTTGCCTATTTTATGTTTTGCAGAGAGACTTCAGTCTCGCTAGTAGTTCCGCGTGGACTTCGACGTTTAGCTTGATACCTCAGCTACGATCTTGTGCCCTCGGCAGGATCTGATAGATAGTCAGGCTTCTCAGCCTTTTTCATTTATAGATGTCTGTACTCAGACATGATAGCTTCCGCTTGTGCTTTGACTTGTATGCTCTGAGTGTTGGGTCATGAGACCCATGTTTGTAATATCTCGCTCCTCGGAGCCTATTGAATAAACTACTTGAGTCGTAGAGTCATTTTGTGATGCCATGTTGTATTGCACATATCGAGCATATTGTGTGTATGTTATTGAAATGCTTGGTATGTGTGGGATCTGACCATCTAGTTGTTTATCTTTAGTAGCCTCTCTTACCGGGAAATGTCTCCTAGTGTTTCCACTGAGCCATGGTAGCTTGCTACTGCTCCGGAACACTTAGGCTGGCCGGCATGTGTCCTTCTTCGTTCCTGTGTCTGTCCCTTCGGGGAAATGTCACGCGATGAATACCGGAGTCCTGTTAGCCCGCTACAGCCCGGTTCACCGGAGTCCTGCTAGCCCAGTGCTACAGCCTGGATTCACTCGCTGATGACCGACACGTTCGATGCTGGGTCATGGATGCCTGTCCCTGTAAGTCTGTGCCACTTTGGGTTTACGACTAGCCATGTCAGCCCGGGCTCCTTATCATATGGGTGCTAGCGACACTATCATATACGTGTGCCAAAAGACGCAAACGGTCCCGGGCAAAGGTAAGGCGACACCCGTGGGAATACCGTGCGTGAGGCCGCAAAGTGATATGAGGTGTTACATGCTAGACCTATGTGGCATCGAGTCGGGGTCCTGACAGCGTTGGTATCAGAGCTTGACTGCCTGTAGGATTACCAAGCCAAACTGGTCGAAGTTGAGTCTAGAAATTCTTTAGTTATATAAGGGAATTGATTGTGGGATGGAACGTAAGGCTCTTTTTACTCCTTATACCTCATGGCCTTCTGATCTGAGTCATCATCTTCTCTTCTACGGGGATTAAGAACTAGGCTATCTCTTCTTTCTATTAGGATCACGTGTTACTAATCAGTGGACTTATAAGATTGTTGGATTTAAGTCTCAGTTCAGTTCCTACTACTTCCGTATGTTAATTGTTGATCTCGAAACCTTGATATTGTGCTTCTGAGTGGTTATGCCACCATTTTTGTGAATGTCTCAAGTCTTTTCTGAGCATTTACAGCCGTTATGCTGTCCGAGTCATCCCAGGTTTCTAAATAGTCTGAAGCATTTGCAAAATCCCTTCCTTCCGTTCCGATGTTCCTTTGGGCCAGATTAACCACACTAATCGGTGAGTTGAGGTACTTTGTTACCTCGGCGTATATGTTGGAGATATTATTATGACCCTGGGTGTCTTAGGGGATCATCTAGTAATTTAGCCATGATTGTGTTCCCAGTGTGATGATTCTGGCCATCAGTCTCGAAAGCATCCCGTGATGCTACTTAGTAGTAGGTATTCTACTCCTTGAGCTTTGAACCCGAGATTCACTCTACTTACTTCATGTTGATAGTGTTTGCTAGTTCCTTCAGGATATTAGTAACTTTGCGATAGTCCTCGAGGTCCGTGGTATTTCCTTCTTCCAAATACTATGAACCGCTTATGGCAGATGTTTATTGGATCAAAAGATCACAATTAGAGTACTCTTGAGGAGTTCTCCATTCATAAATCGTGACTCTGCCAGTTCTACCTTTCTGCATGGGTTATCCGGAAGAAACATGTTGAACTTGGTTCGACATACTAATCTATGCGTCCACAACTCAGAAAATTATATGATCCTTTGAGTTGATCTCTTTAGTTGCATTCTGACCCTCGTCTATCAATTGATAGTCAAGAGTATGCGTGCGTTCGTTTATCGATGCCTAATACTCTTGTGGTCCGTCAAGCCATTCTATCGCAGAATGACTAGGAGAAACAAACTCCAGTACCTCTTCCATATCCAGGATTGGGTCAAAGAAGTTGTGCTCCGCAGATCAAATTGCTAATCCAGCCTTTGATCCTGTTCTACCCTGAAGTATTACCATCTTTATATCGGGATTGTTATAGGAATTGCACACCATCCTATGAACTCTTGGTACAGTGATACTTCTTGCCATCATTGTTCATTCCTCGGTTCCGTGTTGTTGCAGCCGGAGTGCCGACAAGTGAATCATGATGTGTGAACTCAATACTCCTAGCAACCCCATTGCTTGGTAGTTAATGGACAATAATCTTATTCTTAGTATGTTGGTTATTGAATCACCATTCTAAGATTGATCGTGCTACCTAGTCCTTATTTCCTGGTGCACTCTTTGATTGATGAGTTAGGATTTTGTCAAGTCCTCGCTCATTTGATCATATCATCTTGCCCTGAAAAGCAAGATTGTTCTCGAGCTTAGTAACATATCGGTGGTTCGTGATTTCCGAAGATCTTCTCGGAAGTATTACCAGATTGTCACCTGACTGCTATGTTGAGCTCGTGATCAAGTTGGTTTCTTGTGAACCACCTTCTCTCCAAGAATCGGTGTTAGATATCCCTGAGCTAGTTGGTTAAGCTAAACGACAACTTGGAGGGTTGGAAGATAAAAGCTTGCCTGACTTAGTTCGTTCCAAAGGGATATTCTTGTGTAGTGTGTGTTGAAGAAAGATGATATCTTCATCGATTGGTCCCTGTGATCAGTTGCTGGATCTATTGTCTTATCAATCCTTTGATTTGAGTGTGGGCTATCATCCAATCAGACCAGAACCAACGATATTCGTAATGTTGTCTTACTCGTGGTTGATCCCTCGAGCATACACCATTATATCTTTTGGGTCTGACCAATGCTATCACTTGTTCACTTAACTATGGAATTCCTTTTAAAAGGGAACCCAGATGAATTGTTGTTGTGCCCATTGACAACATCCTTGTCTTCTCCATAATTTTGTTGAACATCAAGCTAGTGTTGGAAACTTGTGTAAGCATTTGCTCATGCTAGCTCATGAAGCATATGTTCGGATGTAAGAAGTGACTTCCTCTAGTTCATGTGCATTTGATGCAAGTTGCCGCCGTGGACTCGAGAAAGTCAATGTTGCTTCCTCTGGAATCATCGCAAGTCAGTCATGCACACGTGCGAAGTATTCTGTGGTCTGGAGACTTGCAACCTTCATTCCATATGTGTATCCTAGCACACCAAGCCACTGATTGATTTGTTCAAGGAGAAGGAGTATCTTCATAAGAGCTAATCCGGACTTATGAAAGAACTTCGATATCCTCGTTGATGGTTCCCCCTCCTGAACTCGGTAGTGTTTTATTATAAGACTACTTTGTGGTCATGCTTGTCTTGGACAACGTGTTCACATGTTTGTAGCAGAACCAGCTCATGTTTTGGAGCTTGCTATCGTAGTTCATCTTCCGAGAATCTCGCAACGTCATCTCGTCGATTTGTGTTGCAAACTTTCGTTTTTCTTCCTAGACTCGATGAGTCTGGAATATCCTGACACCAACCAGATCTGAATCTCAGGCAGATATGATGGTTTGGAACATTTCCCAAGAACTATAATATTGGTCTCGCGATAACCGATAAAGTGGATGTCATGGCCAACACACCCAGCCGGAAGACCTATTATTGTAGTATCTTGATTGAAGAAGTTGGCCACCTCCCCATAGGGATTTCGTAGGATTTACTCCCTAGTTGCCCCTATGGATTTCTGTGTTCCGAAGTCCGACCTTTTTACTTGATGTTCTAGATATCAAACCATATCTATGAATGGGATACGCTAGCACATCAAGGAGAACATTAGAAGCGGAGTGCTAAATGTCTCTCGGTCGATCATCCAGATTTTGTTCCTTGGCTTCGCTAAGGTGTAATCTGAGAAGGTGTTATCTTCCTTTGCATCTGCATCATCCATCATCATTCATCGTGGTAGCAAGTTGTGTTGCCAGGATCCTTGACACGGATGTTGGTAAAACCTTGATGATTATGGAATTGCTCAAGTTCTTGAGAGCACGCACAAGCGCTACGTGTTACCATCGGCTCTAACTGGGATTCCTCTCAGTTTCCTCGGCAATGCTATAACCACTCCAACAGTGAATTCACTCTTTATTGTTGGGTTCTTCCCCAGTTACCAGAATCATTCCCAGCAATTGCATTTTGTTCCCAGCTTGCACCACCAATGTGCCATTCTACCATGGGTCTCTTCCATTTCCGGTGATAAGCAAATTCATCCATTACGTTGTCTTCAACAAGGTAATCCACATCATCCAAGTCCGAGTATGCCATTCTACCGACCCCCTCCAAACGATCGTTGTGAACTGCCTTAGGCTGGTATAAAGAGTTTCAATGATCTTTGAATCAAAAGTAATTCTTTTTGCCACTTAAGGGGATGTATCTTCGAGTCACCTTCCCTAAGGTGTATCGTTATGGTATCATGGCAATTCAACTCCTCGCTACGTTGACAACCGATTACCACCTTAAGCGTGAAGTTGTTGTCTACCTAGTGAACTCTCGTCATCTGTCTCACTCCATTTCTTCAGATCTGTGCTTCGTCTCCCAGCTCAAGAGATGTTGCTATGTCTCATTCTGTGAGTTGTTCGATCTTCGAGAAGATCGACCCTTCTAGAGTCTCCTTCTTCCCTCCATGTCATGTGACAGGATTTCTCAGAGCAAGACCTCGAGTCAAAGATGGTGAATGAATCAACGTTCAACTGAAGTGCACCCTGGATCGTGAAGATTATACTAGTTGCGTTTACCCTTCACCTTACCCTACGCTTGAATCTCGAGACGAGATTCTTGTTTAGTGGGGGTGAGTTGTCACATCCCTAGCTGCTGGTAGTGCTCTAGGCTAGCTTCATGTGTGCATCATGTTTAAATTATTGAAACCTGAACTGAGGAATTTTGGAAGCCTCAAAAACTTAAATAAAAGAGGGGCAAAAACCCTAGAAATCTCATTCATTGCTCCAAAGTGCTCTTCTTAAATGTTTGATAATTTTTGGTAAGGGTTCTGGTCCCAACCAAAATATTGAACATTTTTAAGGAATTATTTTTGGGACTTTGGATTTAATTCATTAGCTATTTGAATTTGAATTATATTCATATAATTAGAATATAATTTCAAATATCCCTGAATTATTTTATGAGCTTTTGGAAAAGTCCATCTAGCAAAATAAAATATTCAGAGGAGCTTTGGCATTGTTTGAATTATTATTTTAATTCAAAACAGTGGCAAAAGAATTAAATAAAAGAAAAACAGAACAGAAATAAATAGAAAGGGAGAGAAGGCCACCTGGGCCACTTACCTGGCCCAGCTCCATCTGGCCGGCCCAGCCCACCACTTCCCCCCCCCCTGTCGCCTTCCTCCTCGCGCCAGTAGGCGCAGGCGCGTGGCCGGAGCGCGCGGGCACACGCCCAGGCCACCTCCTGCCTCTCTGCCTGTTTCCCCGTCGCCCTGAGGATGCCACGCACCCCCTGGACCGCTCTCACTCTCCCCTATTCCTTCTTCTCTCTTCTCTGGCTCTCTCACTCGCGCGACCGAGGACCGCCGTCGCGGCCGCTCGTCGCAGTCGTAGCCACCACCGTCGTTCCACCCCACCAGAGTGACCAAAGGCTCCGCCTCGACGCCCCCGACCTCTCCATGGAGCTACGCAACGCCGGGAGCCCTGCATCGCCGCCCACGCCGTCTTCCCCATCTCCGGCCGCCCGAGATCGCCGTCGTTGATTCGTCGTCATCAAGCCATCCCCGAGCCCACTAGTCTGCTCTGCGAGTTCACCGTGAGCACCGGAATCTTTCCCCTCTCTCCCCTGCCTCGTTTGCACCGCGTAGCTATCAAATCCGCCGGAGCCGCGAGCTTACCACCGCCGGCGATGTCGCCGCCGCCGCGCTAGTCGCTGGAGCTCGTGTCCGAGCACTCCATCGTGCTCAGCACGCTCCCAGTAGCACATATCACCCCACCACCGTCCTCCCCGTGCACCCTAACGCAATCCCGTGCACAACCGAACTCCGGCCACCGCCTTTGAGCTCGTGGCCGTCTACTCCGGCCACCCCCGGCCCGGCTACTGCCACCATCCGACGCGCTGCAACACCAGCTACCCGTAGAGATCAACCGCGGCTCAAACCGCTGTCTGTACGCGAAACCCGAGCAACTCCGGCGTGTTGCCGCCCCGGGTTTGGTCGCCGCCGGCTGAACTCCGGTGACGCCGACGTGGCGCACTTACTTAGTCACTAATGACCCTGCTAACAGCCCTATCTCTCACTGACATATGGGCCCCACGCCCTTAACTAACCACGGTTAACCCCTGTTTAGTTTAAGTTAACCACAGTGGCCCCACGCGTCGGAGTTGACCTAGCTGATGTGGCCGTTGACCGGTCCCACCTGTCAGTGAGTGAAACAGCCCTGTGTCACTGACGTGTGGCCCCCACACGTCAGGTTTGACCAGCAGCAGCGTCTGCTGACTTGCTGACGTCATGCCGACATCATGCTGACGCAGTAAAGTATTTCTGGAATTAAATAAATTAGGAAATGATTTATAATTCCAGAAAATTGTATAAACTTCAATAAATCATAGAAAATTAACCGTAACTCCAAATTAAATAATTTATATATGAAAAATTATCAGAAAAATTCAAGGAATCCATCTGTACCATTTTCATGCATGTTAGAACAACTTATAGCTGCTGTTTAGCACAAATCATATAAAGGGCATTTATTTAATCACATATGGAGTTTGAATTTGAATTTTATATTCAAACCAACTTCATTTAATCTGTTGCTAGTTGCATTAGCTCAAAACACATTCATATTGCCATGTCATGAGCATGCATCATATTGTGCATTGCATTGATTGTGTTCCTTTCTGTGTTGCCGGTATTTGTCCCCTCTCGATAGACGTGATACCGATGATGTGATCGTTGACACTGATGAAGACTCAATGTTATCTTCAGAAGTGCCAGGCAAGCAAAACCCCCTTGTTCATTCCGATACAATCCTACTCTCTCGCTCCTGCTCTTTTTTACTGCATTAGGACAACATCGATTCATCTGTTACTTGCTGCGGTAGCTGAACCCCTTTATCCTTTGCATGACCTGTCATTCCACAGTAAATAGATGAAACCCACTAGCATGAGTAGGAGTTGTTTGAGCCCTGTTGTGCCTACTCATTCATGTTTGTTGTCATGCCTGCTACTGCTTAGAGTTGAGTCAGGTCTGATTCATCGGGGATGAATCAGAGGTGTGTGAACATGTCCTACTGTGTGTGAGCTAAGTGTGTGAATACGATTTGGTAAAGGTAGCGGTGAGAGGCCATGTAGGAGTACATGGTGGGTTGTCTCATTGCAGCCGTCCTCAGGAACTGAGTTCTGTGTTTGTGATCCATGATTCAGCTACTACCACGCATTGGGCCCGAAACCAATGGACCCTCTCGGCTTCTTAATCACCCTTGTCCTCTGTCCAGGAGTTGCAAGTAGTTTCTGGTGTTTGTAGTATGCTGGAGGCCGTGGGCAGCGCTGACCGTAGGGGTGGGCTGTGATGCGGTAGGCACGTGGCACGGTGTACCGGGCGCCCGTTTGGTGTCTCGGGAACCCTGTTCACATCGTTTGGGGCTGTGAGCGAAACTCCGGCCGGATCTCCTCATGGATGGAACCCGAATAGGCGATAAACCTGGACTAGAGACTTGAGTGTTTGGGCAGGCCGTGGCCGACACCCACGTTGGGCTTCCGCTTGAAGGTTGCCGAGTACATGTCGTGTAAACGGCGGTAAGTGGTGAGAGCGTGTGTGAAGAAGTACACCCCTGCAGGGTTAACATCATCTATTCGAATAGCCGTGTCCGCGGTAAAGGACTTCTGGGTTGCTTATATCAGTTCATAGACAAGTGAAAGTGGATACTCTAAAATACGCAAGATAAGCGTGAGTGCTATGGATGGCGTTCTCGTAGGGAGACGGAAGCGGATCCATAGTGGTGTATTGATATGGTGAATATGTGGACTCGTGTGCGCCACCTCATAAGAGTCGCTTGCAGTAGTAGTTTAGGATAGCCACCGAGTCAAAGCTGGCTTGCTGCAGTTAAACCCCACCATCCCCTTGTTGAAAATGATGCATATGTAGTTAGTTCTGATGTAAGTCTTGCTGGGTACATTTGTACTCACGTTTGCCTATTTTATGTTTTGCAGAGAGACTTCAGTCTCGCTAGTAGTTCCGCGTGGACTTCGACGTTTAGCTTGATACCTCAGCTACGATCTTGTGCCCTCGGCAGGATCTGATAGATAGTCAGGCTTCTCAGCCTTTTTCATTTATAGATGTCTGTACTCAGACATGATAGCTTCCGCTTGTGCTTTGACTTGTATGCTCTGAGTGTTGGGTCATGAGACCCATGTTTGTAATATCTCGCTCCTCGGAGCCTATTGAATAAACTACTTGAGTCGTAGAGTCATTTTGTGATGCCATGTTGTATTGCACATATCGAGCATATTGTGTGTATGTTATTGAAATGCTTGGTATGTGTGGGATCTGACCATCTAGTTGTTTATCTTTAGTAGCCTCTCTTACCGGGAAATGTCTCCTAGTGTTTCCACTGAGCCATGGTAGCTTGCTACTGCTCTAGAACACTTAGGCTGGCCGGCATGTTTCCTTCTTTGTTCCTGTGTCTGTCCCTTCGGGGAAATGTCACGCGATGAATACCGGAGTCCTGTTAGCCCGCTACAGCCCGGTTCACCGGAGTCCTGCTAGCCCAGTGCTACAGCCTGGATTCACTCGCTGATGACCGACACGTTCGATGCTGGGTCATGGATGCCTGTCCCTGTAAGTCTGTGCCACTTTGGGTTTACGACTAGCCATGTCAGCCCGGGCTCCTTATCATATGGGTGCTAGCAACACTATCATATACGTGTGCCAAAAGACGCAAACGGTCCCGGGCAAAGGTAAGGCGACACCCATGGGAATACCGTGCGTGAGGCCGCAAAGTGATATGAGGTGTTACATGCTAGACCTATGTGGCATCGAGTCGGGGTCCTGACAACTTATCAAATACAAGCAATCAGGATGTAGGGTTTTACCTCCATTAAGAGGGCCCGAACCTAGGTAAACATCATGTTGCCCTGTTGTCGAATTTTGGGTTCCGGCAAAACCCTTAAGGTTCGAACACTGGGGTGCGCGCGAAGACTTCTCCCTCACCGATCACGCCCTCACACACTTCGTGATATCTAAGGCTAACTCGATGAACTCGTAACACAAGGAACACAAGATTTATACTGGTTCGGGCCACCGTTATGGTGTAACACCCTACTCCAGTGTGGTGGTGGTGGATTGCCTCTTGGGCTGAGGATGAACAGTACAAGGGGAGAACGGCCTCCTGAGGTGAGGTGTTCTTATGCTTGGTGAGCTTGTGGTTGTCCGGATCTCCTTCCAGCTATGGTGGTGGCTAGTCCTATTTATAGAGGCCCTGGTCCTCTTCCCAAATATTGAGCGGGAAGGGATGCCACAACGGCCAATTCAAAAGGGGGCAGCTAGTACAGCTTATCCTGACAAAAGTAGTCTTCGCTTGCCAAAGGCTCTGGTGGCGATGCCGTCTTGGGCTCCACGGTGACCTCTGTCCTGCCGTCCTGCCGGTCTTGGTCTCGTTGCACCGATATGGAAACCTTTGCTTGACGCCTCAGTACTCTTCGTCTGCGCTTGCCTCCTTAGCACCAAAGTGGAAACAAGGAGACTGTGTGCGCTGGCACCCGCCTGGTCTCGATCGTCACGGCTCACGTTGCTAGAACCTCGCGAGGTTTGTCTTGCCTTGATCTCTCCGCCCCTCGCGAGCCAGCCTGGTGAGGCCGCTCCCGGGGAGGTCTTCTGTCGTCTGCCTCGTGAGGCTTGGCCCCTCGCGAGGGTCTTGAACGCTTGTTGGTGAAGATGGGTCGTGCGGGCTTGCTCGCAGAGCCGCGCTGTGGGCCGCAGGCAGGCAAGTCTGGGGACCAACATTCCCAGGACACCGACAATAGCCCGCGGGCCCAAGGCGCGCTCGGGCTTGGCTTCGAGGCGAAGCCAAAGGGCAGTGCGGAGCACCGCAGGCCCCAATAGCCTGCGGCCTTGGTCGAAGCATGGCGGTTGATTGGACGTGGGCGTCTCTGCTTCCCCACGCTGCCTTGATACCCGCCTGGCTAGGCGGCCACCGCGGTCTACATGGTTTCCTCCTGTTGTTGTCACGCACTCTCCAATTCTTCCGCTTCCTCGTAGCTCATACTCTTCCCCTAATCCGATCTGAGCTCAATCCTCCCATCGCCATGGCACCGGACCAGTCGGAGAAAGGGAAGAGTCCCCTGTCCTCCGCCGAGCTGCGCCCGGCTACCGAGCCTGCCATTGGCAGGTCGCTGGTGCTCAACCAGGAAGCCATGGACAAGGTGTGTTCCATGCTCGCCTCCAGCTTCAATGAGTGGGGAAGGACAGTGGCCTGGCCTGCATCTCATGCTCGTGTCGACCGGACAGCCACCGAGGTCCCATTCTTCATCAACGCCCTTTGGGCTAGCTTGGTTCCTCCTTTCTCTACCTTCTTCAATGACGTGCTTGCGCATTATCAGATGCACATGCTGCACCTTGATCCCCAATCCGTGACCCTTCTCGTTGTCTTCACCTTTGTTTGTGAGGCCGTGGTAGGCATTGCTCCTTCCGTGGCCCTTCTCCGCCACTTCTTCTCGCTGCACCTGACTGACCCCCAACAGAGCTCAGGATGCCTGAGCTTTCATGCCGTGGCGGGGATGGCCGGCGCGGGGATTGACTTCGAGCTCCCACCATCCATGAGCGGGTTTCGGACACGGTGGGTATTTGTTGATGTCAGAGTGCTTAGCCCCCTGCTCTCTTCTCCATCAGCGCCCGCTATTCCCAATTCCGGTTGGTGCCACCAAAGGCTCGTCGATTCGCGCCTTGCCCCCGTCTGGCTCAGGCTGAAGAGGCTCAAGGACCTTGATGTGACTGCGCCTATGGTGGTGAAGGAGTTCGTCAGGCACTGAATCGCTCCGCTTCAGCGCCACTCTCGACCGATGTGGGCCTTGCTCAACAGCAAGGACCATATGAGACTTCAGGAGTCCGGGCTCCCCCTTGAGGCGCGGCGAACGGTGCTCGACATCCTGACGGGTGTCCCGTTGCCAGACGACATGCCAAGGAAGAGTTACCTCATGTACCGCTGCTTGAACAAGGCGACATTCGCGGAGCAGATGCCCTCCTTCGAGGAGTGGGGGTTGCGTCCAGTCGGCCTCATGGGGCCCGTGAGAACCCGTCACCGTGGTTCCTCTCCCTGCCGTTGGTGTCGAGCTCGCCCCAAGTATGGATGCGGGGGGGGGGGGGCAAGCACTGCTGGGGGCCGATGGCGAAGGTGCCGAGGTGCTGATGCCGCCCAGGGCCCCCGAGGCGTCGTCCTCGGGAACTCGTCATTCTTGCCCTAGGGCGGCGGTTGAGGGGGCAATGCAGCCCGCGTCTCCCAAGGACGGGGCTCCTGAGGCCTCGGCAGGTCGCTGTGAGGCAGAGCCCGACAGCTCCCCTCAGCTTGGCGCTCCTGAGGCTGCCCCTTCGAGCGCTTCTCCAGTTGCGCCTCTTCTTGGCCGCCATGTCCAGCGCTTCGAGTGGCTTTGCATGGACTTCGAAGAGCTCCGCAAGAGGAAGGGGTCCCCAAGCCACGGCAGCGGCACCTTCGGGACGTTAAAACGGAGAAAGTACATCGCCGTTGACGAGTAAGTACCTTATCTTGGTGATTCTCCGCGTGTTGCTTCCCTTCTTGACGATATCTCTTTAGGATCCCTTCCGCCATGGCCGCAGGATCTCCTGAGAAGCAGCCTCCTCTCGCCTCATTTCTCCCGCTAGACTCGAGCGCTACAAGCCCGCGCGCTGCTCACGGTGTGGAGTCAACTGGGGAAGCCAGCCCATCGGCAAGGCGTCTTGAGCTCGTGCCTTCGTCGTCTCTCCTCTGCGGCCTTGCTTGGAATACAGCAAGCGTGCCAAGGGTTCCTCCCCTGGTCGTGGACGGCGGCTGGGTGGCTTCGGTCTTGGGCTCCTCTTCAAGCAGCGGGCCTTCACTCGTTCAGGCGCCTCGCAAGGCCTGGCCTACAACTGGGTGGGTGCCAGCCCTCAGCCCCCTACTGAAAGGGGACGAGCTGCTTCGTGCCCCATCTGCGGTCCCCGCAGCGGAGGACGGAGTCAGCAGCATGCTCGAGTCAGCGCAAGAGAGGAGCGTCGTTCGCCACGAGCTCTTTCAGGAGGCGACGGGCGCGATGAACAGGCTTGGTGAAGAGCTCGTGGATGTGGACGCGCAACTCGTGGCCGAGGGTCTTTGGCTGGTGGAGGAGCGGCATAAGCTGAAGGTGGCTATCAACGTCGGGTGCCAGCAACGCGAGCTCGATAATGCGAAGGCCGAGGCTTCCCTCGCAGCCTCCCATGAGGCCTGCTCCTGAGCTCTGGAAGAGGCTTGGGAAGTTGACCGCCGTCGCGAGGCCGTGGTGAAGCGCGCGTGGGAGCTCCAAGTCAGGAGCGCCATCTTGGATCAGCAAGTGGAGGCACGCAGAGCCGCCCTTGCGTCGTTGAGGGGGACGCCCGCCGAAGAGGAAGAGATTCGGAAGCGCAGGGAGGCGTTGGCGCTGGAAGCCGTGGAGTGTAGCCTTGAGCTCGAAAGACTGGAGACGAGGGAGCGTCAAGTTGCCCAAGCGGAGGATGTCGTTGGCGCGCGCGAGGCCAGGGCCCAGGAGGAGGTCGATCGCAGGGTAGCCGAGGCTCGCGCGGGTCTTGAGGGTAGGCTTGACCTGAAGTTGAAGCTCGTGGAAGCTTAGGCCGCTGGTAGGACTGCTGCCCTCAAGTCCAGGTTGACCGAGGTGGAGCAACGTGAGGAGGCTGCCGCAGCCGCCCTGGTCTCGGCGCGGGCCAAACTGGCCTCTGCCCACGCCAAGCTGCTCCCCCTTCAGCAACGGGTCGCTGACGTCGAGTCCGTCGCACGGCAGAACAGGGAGGAAATGCTTCAGCGGCGGACGCTGGAGCGCGTGCATGCCCCCATGCTCCAGGACCTCAGGAACAGGACCCATATCGCCCTGGGCCACATCTGTGAGGAGAATGCTCCTCATCGCCACGCGAACGACTATGCCAGCCACCTCTGCTTCTTCACTGACGTGGTGACACACCTGGAGAATCATTCCGAGAGAGCTCGCCAACTTGTTAAAGAGAGGAGTTGCGGCCTACTCGGGCGTGCATTCTCCCGCGTCTTCAGCCATCTCCAAAATACTGACCCCAACTTTGATTTTGACGCCGCCATCGTTCCCGTACCCGAGGCCATCCGGGGTGACTTGTCACGATGGGTGGAAGACAATGTGGATGCGATGGTCAGGGCCTTCACTTCCGATGATGATAGGGTGGTGGTCGCGGCTGACGCAGGCGACGTGGTCGACGATGGTGATGGTGGCGCTGGTGAAGGTGATGGTGATGCCAGCGATGGTGGCAGTGATGCCAGCGACGCGTCTGAGGGCGATCCGGGGGATGCGGCGAGCGACATGTCTGACTGATCCCATGTTTCCCAGCTGTTTGTCCTGCACACAGAAGCTCGGACGCAGCCCTTGAGGTTGTAA
The DNA here is from genome assembly GCF_018294505.1 of Triticum aestivum. NCBI lineage: Eukaryota > Viridiplantae > Streptophyta > Magnoliopsida > Poales > Poaceae > Triticum > Triticum aestivum. Next base: position 255,538,005 of record NC_057794.1, read on the forward strand.
GAGCATTTTTGGAGGGGAAGCCCCTCATGTAAATATACTACTGCTTCTATCTTTTTAGGTCGAGTTGAATATGCGTCTTCATGAACTCACATACCATGGGGCAAAGTTGTTGTTGCGGTTTACCTTAGCCTGGACGAGCCCCAAACCGGCTCATGAGGTTGCGAGTTTCTGGGAAGTTCCTGAGGAAATCGTCGACATGCCCGAGGGGGGCGCGTGATAAGCAAGCGCTAGCCGTGGCTCGACACGCGTGTGGCGTGTGTGCGTCATGCCCAGCCCCGCTCGCGAGGGGGCCGCGAAGGGGAAGCAACAGGCGCGAACTCCGAAATAAGGCAAGAACCAGACAACAAAAAATCGCTTGAACGAGAAAAGGCACCCCCGCGCGCATCAATGAAAATTCAACTTCAACTTAAATCCAAATCCAGAAGGTAGGGTTATAGAAAAGAGATCCAAAGAAAATGGTCGTGTCCGGTGCCTAGTCTAGTCTTCATGTCTTCGTCTTCTCACCAGCGCGGAGCTAAGTGCTGCCACTAGGACGTGGCAGGGAGCCCCCGAGGCCCAAGGGCGACACTCCTGAGACTCCGGGGCGTGTACATCCCCACTCATTATTACGTGAGAGTGTCACGAGCGGAGACCTTCACAGGCGTGACCCTTACTTCATATCGCCAGACGAGGACCCCGCCTTGCGCCTCCCTCGACCACTTTTGGGGGCAACTAGAGACCAGGACGACACCAAGGGGCAAAGGGGACGCCAGCGGGCCCTCAGCGACCATGGGTCCTCTGCCGAGGGAAGGCTCGTCGGTGCCTCCCCGGCAGAGGGCCTACCTCCAGACGATGCCTTGCTCCGTGCGACGTGGGGAGGGGCCTTGCTCCTGGCCCCTCCCACGCAGCCCCCAGTGAGCCTCTCCTGGTGAGACAGATACTGCCACACCAAAACCGTTGCCTGGCATTGTGACCTGGTTCACTTGCGATTCATGGTTAGTGTAAGCCTGCCCTGGGAGATTAGTGGTACCTTGTAGCTGTTGTCGACAGCGTGGTTGGTGGGGCTCTCGTGCGGCTCCTGGAAGGCCCCAGCTCCTAACGCCTCCTCTTCCCAGCCTGGCTCGAGGAATGAGTCGGGGTCATCTTCCGGTGTGTACTCCTGGTTCATCATGCGGGGCACGTAGGCCTCCGAGGCCGTTGCCCCGAAGACCTCGCCGAAGTGCCCCACGCTCCATGTCGCCCGGCCCATGATGCCGTCCTGAGGATGGTGGGGTAGCACCCCACTAGGGCTGTGTGCGGCGCCGCTCGTGCCCGCACCCATCTGGGGTGGTGCGGGTGCGATGGGGCGCCATCCGCCGTGGATCGTGCTGGTGCCGACAAGGCCCCAGGCACACTCGGCGGCACGCGGGCGCGACGAGGCCCGCCATGGGATCCGGCCGCTGCCTGGGGCGTGAGCTGGTAGCAGAAGGGTGGTGCTCCCGTGGCCGCAGTGTCCAGGAGCTCGGCGACGTGTTCTAGCAATGCATCCCGGACGCTCTCCATCAGCCGGCACCGCAGCAGCTCCCGTGCCACCGTGAGTGCAGCCAGCATGTTTGCCTGCTCCCTCCGGGTGTGCGGCGCCGTCGCCGCGGCGTGAATTGCTGCCCTTGCAGCAGCTCACGCTTGTCGTGGGGTGAGGGTGGAGGGCGCCTAGCTGCGTCGCCCGCGCCCCGCAGCGTCAGGTGGCGCTCGTGCTTCCTGGAGCACGGGGTTGAGGTCTTCCTGGGCAGGCGGCGCTGCCCGGGCTGGCCAGGCTGCCCATCGGTCGGCGTTGGTCCTTGAGTCACCGGACATCAGAATCGCGGAGCGTCGGTGAATCGACTGGCAGGAGAGAGGCTCCGGCGCACCCCTACCTAGTGCACTAAATGTCGGATTTTGGGTTCCGACAAAACCCTTAAGGTTCGAACACTGGGGTGCGCGTGAAGACCCCTCCCTCAGTGATCACGCCCTCACACACTTCGCGATCTCTAAGGCTAACTCGACGAACTCGCAACACAAGGAACACAAGATTTATACTGGTTCAGGCCACTGTTATGGTGTAACACCCTACTCCAGTGTGGTGGTGGTGGTGGATTGCCTCTTGGGCTGAGGATGAACAGTACAAGGGGAAGAACAGCCTCCTGAGGTGAGGTGTTCTTGTGCTTGGTGAGCTTGTGGTTGTCCGGATCTCCTTCCAGCTATGGTGGTGGCTAGTCCTATTTATAGAGGCCCTGGTCCTCTTCCCAAAAATTGAGCGGGAAGGGGTGCCACAACGGCCAATTTGAAAGGGGACAGCTAGTACAGCTTATCCAAAAGTAGTCTTCGCCTGCCAAAGGCTCTGGTGGTGACGCCGTCTTGGGCTCCACGGTGACCTTCGTCCTGCCGTCCTGCTAGTCTTGGTCTCGTTGCACCGATATGGAAACCTTTGCTTGACGCCTCGGTACTCTTCATCTGCGCTTGCCTCCTTAGCACCAAAGTGGAAACAAGGACATGGTGTGCACTGGCGCCCGCCTGGCACCCGCCTGGTCTCGATCGTCACGGCTCACATCACTAGGACCTTGCGAGTTTTGTCTTTCCTTGATCTCTCCGCCCCTAGCGAGCCAGCCTAGTGAGGCCGCTCCTGGGGAGGTCTTGTGTCGTCCGCCTCGCGAGACTTGGCACCTCACGAGGGTCTTGAATGCTTGTGGTGAAGATGGGCCGTGCGGGCCTGCTCGCGGGGCCACGCTGTGGGCCGTAGGTAGGCAAGTCTGGGGACCCCCGTTCCCAGGACGCTGACACTTGTCCCTTGTTACCTTCAATCCTTAGATGCACAGTTGGTACCCCCTACCTGAGATCGGCCGGTTTTGACACCGGCATTGGTGCTTTCATCGATAGGTCCACTGGGTCGTCAGCAGAAGGTTCGATGGCTCGTTCAATCATCGATGATGATGATGCTTCTGGGGAAACTTTCCTCCCTGGTCAACTTTTTGTGTTCGGTGGCTTCGCTCTACGTGCCAATTCAGCTGGTCACCTTGAACAGATCGATAGCTACGCCCCTGGTCATCAGATCAGGCTCAGAAGCCTGAATTACATCGCTAATATCCGAGGAGACTTGATCTTCGAAGGATTCCCAGCCCCGACCATTGTTCCTCATCTACAAGCGGGAAACCTGTCGGATCCACCATCAGGCTCCATTCAAGAATCAACTATCATTCCTGCCCTAGCCTCAGATCCAAAGCGGACCACCTTGTCCGAAGATGGGAGCATGAGCCCCGTCGGACCCTCTCCAACTACGGAGCTCCTTGCCGGAGACCCAGAGGTGACTATATTACCAGCAGGCTTGGAATCAAACATGACTCCCGCCCTCCTGTCATCGGGTAGCCGGACTCACCCCTAGATACTAACTCCGAACCCTTGAGGTATGCATCTATTGAGAACAAACAGGTGGCGTTTACCATGCCCAGCTCCATAGGTCCCCAATCACTTGTCCAACCTTCGCTCCTAAACGAGGCTCTGGACTTAATGCGATCTCTCGCCATTACGGAATTATCACCTCCAAACTACGCCTAGCCCGAACTAGGGGCTGAGTGCGGGGGAATTTTGCATCCCACCCACCACCCACTTGGTAGCCACTGTCGAGGACTTAACCGACATGCTAGACTACGCCTCCGAAGACATCAACGATATGGATGGACGACGATGCTGGAGCCGACCCAGGCCAAAACCCTCCTATCACCGGGCGTTGGACGGCCACCTCTACATACGACGTGTATATGGTGGATACACCCAAAAAGGACGACGATGGCAAGCAAGATCCGATTGAAGACAAGCCCGTCGAAGCACCACCAAAGCGCCGATGTCAGCGGCGCCGCTCACGATCGCGTCGGGACAAGGACAGTAACAACGGCACCGGAGACAATAACACCCCAGACAACGCCGAAGACTCCGACCGCCCCATCGAGCCTTGATACGTCTCCAACGTATCTATAATTTTTGATTGCTCCATGCTATATTATCTACTGCTTAGGACATTATTGGGCTTTATTATCCACTTTTATATTATTTTTGGGACTAACCTATTAACCAGAGGCCCAGCCTAGAATTGTTGTTTTTTTGCCTATTTTAGGGTTTCGAAGAAAAGGAATATCAAACGGAGTCCAAATGGAATGAAACCTTCGGGAACGTGATTTTCTCAACAAACAAGACCCAGGAGACTTGGACCCTACGTCAAGACACAAAAGAGGAGACCACGAGGTAGGGGGTGCGCCTATCGGCCCCCCCCCAGGCGCGCCCTCCACCCTCGTGGGCCCCCTGTTGCTCCACCGACATACTCCTTCCTCCTATATATACCTACGTACCCCCAAACGATCAGATACGGAGCCAAAAACCTAATTCCATCGCCACAACTTTCTGTATCCACGAGATCCCATCTAGGGGCCTGTTCCGGAGCTCCGCCGGAGGGGGCATCGATCACGGAGGGCTTCTACATCAACACCATAGCCTCTCTGATGAAGTGTGAGTAGTTTACCTCAGACCTTCGGGTCCATAGTTAGTAGCTAGATGGCTTCTTCTCTCTTTTTGGATCTCAATACAATGTTCTCCCCCTCTCTTGTGGAGAACTATTCGATGTAATCTTCTTTTTGCGGTGTGTTTGTTGAGACCGATGAATTGTGGGTTTATGATCAAGTCTATCTATGAATAATATTTGAATCTTCTCTGAATTCTTTTATGTATGATTGGTTATCTTTGCAAGTCTCTTTGAATTATCAGTTTGGTTTGGCCTACTAGATTGATCTTTCTTGCAATGGGAGAAGTGCTTAGCTTTGGGTTCAATCTTGCGGTGTCCTTTCCCAGTGACAGTAGGGGCAGCAAGGCACATATTGTATTGTTGCCATCGAGGATAACAAGATGGGGTTTTCATCATATTGCATGAGTCTATCCCTCTACATCATGTCATCTTGCTTAAGGTGTTACTCTGTTTTTAACTTAATACTCTAGATGCATGCTGGATAGCGGTCAATGAGTGGAGTAATAGTAGTAGATGCAGGCAGGAGTCGGTCTACTTGTCTCGGACGTGATGCCTATATACATGATCATACCTAGATATTCTCATAACTATGCTCAATTCTGGCAATTGCTCAACAGTAATTTGTTCACCCACCGTAGAATACTTATGCTCTCGAGAGAAGCCACTAGTGAAACCTATGGCCCCCGGGTCTATCTTTATCATATTAATCTCCTACTACTTAGTTATTTCCTTTGCTTTTTCCTTTGTCTTTATTTTACTTTGCATCTTTATCACAAAAATACCAAAAATATTATCTTATCATATCTATTAGATCTCACTCTCGTAAGTGGCCGTGTAGGGATTGACAACCCCTATTCGCGTTGGTTGCGAGGATTTATTTGTTTTGTGCAGGTACGAGGGACTCGCGCATAGCCTCCTACTAGATTGATACCTTGGTTCTCAAAAACTGAGGGAAATACTTACGCTACTTTGCTGCATCATCCCTTCCTCTTCGGGGAAAACCAACGCAGTGCTCAAGAGGTAGCAAGCCTGCTCTCGAGCAGGATGAGTGCGAAGAAGGACAAGTCAACCCAGATGAACCTGTCGATCGCGAGGATTCGGAGGATAGTAACTATCTACCAGTCTCCGAGGAGGATGTCAGCCTTGGTAACGAGGATTTCATCATACCAGAGGAACCCCTCGAACAAGAACGCTTCAAGCGGCAACTCGTCGCCACCGCAAGGAGCCTGAAAAAGAAACAGCAACAGCTTCAAGCCGAACATGATACGCTCAATGATAGATGGACCAAAGTCCTGGCTGCCGAAGAATACGGTCTCGAGCGTCCAGCAAAGAGCTATCCAAAACGAAGGCTACTACCACAATTCGACAACGAGGCCCTTGAGCCAATACCGTCCAGACATAATCATGCCGACGAATCGGACCGACCACCATGTGGACGGGACAAAACGGCTACCTATGTTGAACACCAGCCCGCGCCACCTCGCCGTCGAGGCAAAGAGGTAGCGGCTCTGGGCTATACCTATGACCTACGATAGGACCTGGACAATAGAGTCGATTAGACTAGATCAATCTACAGATCACGGGGACGTGCTCCAACACGAGACGACGGCCATCAAGCTTAGCATGATAAGCATAACCAAACTCGGGCCAAACATTGAACACAGATGTCGTCCGAACTCCGTTGTGACGTTGCCTGATACAGAGGCGCCGCTCACCCCTTGTGTTTTACCGATGAGGTGATGTGGCACCAATTTCCAGAAGGGTTTAAACCCGTAAACATTGAAGCATATGATGGAACAACAAACCTCGTTGTATGGATTGAAGATTTTTCTTCTCCACATTCACATGGCTCGCGGGGACGATCTCCACGCCATTAAATACCTCACTCTAAAGCTAAAGGGACCAGCACGACACTGGTTGAATAGCCTCCCAGAGAACTCTATTGGCAGCTAGGAAGATTTGGAGGATGCTTTTCGAGACAACTTCCAAGGTACTTATGTCCGTCCACCGGACGCCGATGACCTCGGTCACATAGTCCAGCAACCCGGAGAGTCAGCCTGTAAACTCTATACTACGCCAAAGCCCTGGCAGCATTTAAACACAACGTCTGCGACGAATGGCTTGCTCGACACCTCGGTCAAGAAAAGCTGAAAACTATGGCAACTCTTACTGCACTCATGACCTGCTTCTGCGCAGGCGAAGATAGCTGGTTGGCTCATAGAAGCAACAGTACCAGCAACCCTGCTGGCACTTCGGAAGCCAGGGATGGCAACGGAAGGCCACCACGTAACAAAAACAAGCGTCGGAACAACAATGACGAAACTGAAGATACAGCGGTCAACGCCAAATTTAGTGGCTCTAAACCCAGTCAGCGGAAGAAGCCATTCAAAGGAAATAGGGACGGCCCATCTAATCTGGAAAAAATACTCGACAGGCCTTGCCAGATTCATGGCACCCTTGACAAACCTGCTAACCATTCTAACAGAAACTGCTGGGTTTTCAAACAGGTCGGTAAGTTAAATACCGAACACAAGGGGAAGGGGCCTCAAAGCGAGGACGATGATGGGCCCCGCCCACCGAACACAGGGGGACAGAAGAAATTTCCCCTTGGGGTGAAAACAGTGAACATGTTATATGTCACACACATCCCCAAGAGGGAGCGTAAGCGCGCACTAAGGGACTTCTACGCCGTAGAGTCTGTCGCCCCAAAATTCAACCCATGGTCGGCTTGTCCGGTCACCCAACCAGTATCTGGCATGGAGGTTCGGCGGCCCTGGTACTCGACCCGATCATTAATGGATACCATCTCACTCGGGTCCTCATGGACGGTGGCATTAGTCTTAACTTGATTTATCAAGATACTGTCCATAAAATGGGTATTGACCCTTCAAGAATCAAGCCTAGTAACACCACCTTTAAAGGAGTGATACCCGGTGTAGAGGCCTGTTGTACGAGCTTGTTAACATTGGAAGTAGTTTTCGGTTCACCGGATAACGTCCAAAGCGAGGACTTGATCTTCGACATTGTCACCTTCCGCAGCGGTTATCACAGACTGCTTGGATGAACTGCCTTCGCCCATTTCAACGTAGTCCCGCATTATGCGTAATTAAAGCTGAAAATGCCCAGACCGCGCAGTGTTATCACAGTCAATGGAAACATGGAACGCTCCCTCCATACTGAGGAGCACACCGTGGCCCTTGCATATGAGATGCAGAGAGGCCTCATCAAGTTGAACACTTCATTGGTCATCAAGACCCCCGACACCGCTAAGAGAGTCTGGCCTACTCTGCAGAACAACAGCTCGGTGGATCCAGATCTGGATTAGCAGCTTCGCCTCTGCCGATTGCCCCATAAAACCGCGGCATATGTACCGTGTATGCATAATTACGCACTTATAATACCCCGGGCAATGACGGAGGTACACTGCGGACAAGGTCTATAGTCTGGCTCGACCCTATTTGGACCTTAACCTTTGTTTTTTTGTTTTTTTTCTTTATCCCTCATATTACAGGTTCATTAAAACCTAGTTACCCTACGGTCATGCAAGGGCTCTTTTCCAGACCCCTTTTGTATAAACGACCGTCGATTGCTCCTCTCAAAGGATTTTTCACCAAGGAGAAATGACGCAGACGTGCGGCAGGGCATCAATGGGATATTTAAGACTACCATTCCTTTTTAGGCCCCGTATATAGCTTCCCTTGTGTACAAATTCTCGGCATATAAAATAGCCTTGATGTTTATGGCATTATCTGTAATAGCACGTCTTGACGTGTTAATCAGAATATCATGGAAGCAGTTTATCGCCAGCCCTGTTCGCTATGGGCTTATTTTATAATTTGTATCCCCACCTTGCTTCAAATTGCCACATATACTTTGGTCTGGCCTAAATATCGGGGTCTCTACTTGTCCACGTATATACTCAAATGTCCGAACACTTCTAGGGTATACTTCGGCGTCCGGAATATTGCATTATATGCATCCACTCTGAATCATGTCTTTGGTTTATAGTTGGGTTGCCCGGCTCCTATGGATACTGTTGGAAATATGCCTTAGAGGCAATAATAAAGTGGTTATTATTATATTTCCTTGTTCATGATAATTGTCTATTGTTCATGCTATAATTGTGCTAACCGGAAACCGTAATACATGTGTGAAACATAGATCGTAATATGTCCCTCGTAAGCCTCTAGTTGACTAGCTCGTTGATCAATAGATGGTCATGGTTTCCTGACCATGGACATTGGATGTCGTTGATAACGGGATCACATCATTAGGATAATGATGTGATGGACAAGACCCAATCCTAAGCATAGCACAATATCGTGTAGCTTGTTTGCTAAAAGGTTTTCTAATGTCAAGTATCATTTCCTTAGACCATGAGATTGTGCAACTCCCGGATACCATATGTTGGGGATATTACTATTAAGTATAAACCGGCCATGAGGGGCCGGGTTATGCCCACAAGGAGTTAGTCATGTTTGAAGCTCGTGAAGACAAGCGGTATGGTGCCTTACAGAGGAGATCTACATGAAGGCCCAGGGCCCAAAGGCGGATTAGGGCCCGTAGATATAAACTGCCATATGATATGTAACTTATGTTGTAAGGCAAGGAAAGGTAGAAACCGAGCCGGGCACGTTTATGAGCCGGCTTCGGGATTCTGTAAACCGTCGGGCGTCAACCTCTATATATAAAGGGACGACCCGGCGGCGGTTTAGGGACAGACAAAAAATGATAACATGAGAGCCAGGCAAAACAGATTCGCTCCCTGGTCATCGAAACCCAAGCAATTCCATCACAACTGGACGTAGGCTTTTACCTTCATCGTAAGGGGCTGAACCAGTATAATTCCTCACGTCCCTTGTCCGCTTTAACCCCTTTAAGCTAACCCGTTGCAATGGCTCCATGACTAAGTCCTTTCACGAGGACATCTGTCGTGACAAAACCATGACAGTTGGCGCCCACCATGGGTCTATCGCACGATGGTTTCGAGTTCTTGAAGGGCAGCTTCGAAGGACTCAAGGGATATGCTGTGGGCCAGATGACCAAGAGTCGTTGCGGCAAGCTCTACATCGACGATGCGGGCTGGGGCCCCGAGGTCGGCTCGATCGAGTACGGGTACCGGGTCCCCTTTGGCAGAATACACGTCTTCATTGGCAAGATGGGTGAATCGGGCCCTGAGCCGAACATCTGCACCAACGTCATTGAGACGGCTCAGCGTGCAAGACCTGCCCGCGTTCAGCAAGCCGTGAAGCGTGCCTTTGTTGGAGTCATCCACGGAGCGGAATCTGAGCATAGATCGATATCTGGTGGCGAAACTGTCATCTACTCTAAGGACGAGTCTTCAACCGGAGAGACCGAGTCACTATATCAGCTACATGATGGCCGGATTAGTGGTGGTTCCGATGGCGACAGTATTCCGGACCTCCTTGAACCGCCGAGCCAAGTTGCGATCTTCATGGCCGGTACACAATCGGTGCAACATTCTTCCACCGCCGCAGCGGTGATTTCCGGTTCTGCAGTGGCAACACCAGCGGGGGCAGGGGGCTCTGCTCCACCGCCAGCTTAGGCTTTGTCTGATTTATTCGACACTTTGGCAACGTTGCTAGCAGCTGAGGTTGAAGCGGCAAACTAGGATCAGCATAACGCGGAAATTGCAAAGGTGAAGGATCAGATAGCTCAAGCTAAGGTAGATCTGGCAGCGGAGAACACTAGGATGGCCGCTGAGTGGGCCAGATTAGAGGCACAGGCCCATCGGCTTATGCTGGATCAGAGTGCGTCAGATGATGTCATGAGGAGAAGGTACTGGTCTCACCTGCCGCCGGTTTACGAGGGAAGGAACCTCTTTAACACGCCAGGAGCAGGCACTAGCAACCAGCCAGTGGTAAACCGGGCAGAAGCACCTGGAATAGGGGCGCCGGTTCAGCCGCACGCGATGGATCTGCCTCGTCAGAACAATGTCCCATCACAGCACGTCCCAACGCCTCCGGGTCATTACTCTAACCCATTGGATAACATCGTTGCCGCCGCTTCATGATTGGTAGCTCTCCCGATCGGTGGCGAGTCCCCAGTAGCAATTGAAACACGACAGGCTAGGGAGCTCCTTCAGACAGCTTTGACTCAGCAGCAGGCTTATTCACACAACCGCGAGAGGATTCATTCCACCCCCCATCCAAGTCGGAGCTACAGCAGGCATATTGATGAACCGTCTGTATCAAGTAGTGTGAGAAACCGTAACCCGCCGCGAGGTCATATCCCGGTGGGCGGCAGTGCTAATGCCCAAGATGTGGTGGATCACGGTAGAGCGCGTCGAGAAGCCGAGTTAGCAGCACAGTACGCGGCCCGTCAGCTTACTCCGGTTCGTCCAACTACTTCAGTGGAACTAGGTGTGGTTTTCAGTTCTTTGGGGGTGCCGTGTCTTTCCCCGGCCATACGTAACGTGCGGCTACCCAAGGACTTCAAGGGTCCTCGTAAGGTGCCCAATTACACTGCCGATTTACCCCCTGAGTCATGGATTGAGAGTTATGAGATGGCGATGGAGATGCTAGATGTGGATGATGCGACATGTGCTAAGTACTTCACTATGATGCTGGAAGGGACAGCTCGTACTTGGTTAAAAAGCTTACCAGTTAACACCATTGGATCATGGGCCGAGTTGAAAAGCCGGGTATCTAGAATTTCAAAGCCACGTGCAAATAGCCCATGTCAATTGTGGACTTAGCCGCCTGTGTTCAAGAGGAGGGGGAGTCCACAACCCATTGGTTAAAGAGAGTCTCAACTATTCTGCATTCATCAGACCGCATCAATGCTGACATGGTCGTCTTAACATTGGAAGGCAATTGCCGGTTTATACCCTTGAAGCTGAAGCTGGGAAGGCTCAAGCGTCATTGCAACGACATGGCCATGCTTATGGCAGCTCTGGTTAAGTATGCCGATTCAGATAGTACCAAGGACCCTTAGTCTGAGGATGAGAAAACGGGGAAGCGAAAGAAGAATGGCAGTGCCAAGGGGCAGCAGCATAACCCGGCGGGTCATGGGAACAACGGTAAGCTTAAGGCGGATAACAGCTTGGATTTTGTGGCTAACACCAACACCCAGGATAATGGCCAGCGCCGCAAGGGTAAACCACCCCAGCGGGGTAGAGGTTCAGGTCCCAATCTTGAATGCCTGTTAAATGAACCTTGCCCAAAGCACGGGTCACGGGAGAGGCCAACTACACACCTTTGGAAGGATTGTTTTATCATGCGGGAGTTCAAAAATTCAAGTTCTTTCCCGTACGACCAGGGACCGCACGGCGGTTCAGGAGGCGGTTCTCATGGGCTGGGTTATGGCGGTGGCAGCTCCGGTTCAGGATTTCAAGGCAATCAAACCGGACATGGCAATCAAGGCAATCAGGGTAACCAGGGCGGTTATAATCATCAGGGAGGTCAGCAGCAACAACAATTGGGTTATCAGAGTAATCCTAAGCAGTTGAACAGTGGGCAGTATCATGTCTTCACCACTAGCCTATGTAAGCGCGATTAGAAGCTTCATAAAAGGGCAGTGAACTCCATTGAACCGGTAGTGCCCCATTATCTGCGCTGGTCTGAACAACCTATCGTGCGGAGTCGAGAGGATCATCCACCCCGAGTTGATAATCCGGGTCATCTGGCCTTAGTGGTGGCCCTCAGGTTGGGGGGTACAAGTTCACCAAGGTACTCATGGACGGAGGGAGTAGTATCAATATCCTTTATTATGAAACCTTCCATCGCATGGGGTTGACAGATAAGAATTTTAAACCGTCGAACACCGTATTTCATGGCGTGGTGCCTGGTAAATCAACGTACCCAGTTGGTAAGATAGCTCTAGAGGTTGCTTTTGGAGATGATCATGATTCAAGATCAGAAACATTAACTTTGGAAGTGGTGAAAATCAAGAGTCCGTATCATGCCCTATTTGGACGGCCGGCTTACACTAAGTTCATGGCAAGACCCTGTTATGTTTATCTGCAGCTTAGGATGCCGGGTCATAAGGGGACCATCACAGTGCATGGGAGCCGGAAGATTGCTTTGGAATGTGAAGAAGGTGATGCGCCCTATGCTGAGTCGGTTTGTGCAATAGAGGAGGTGAAGTTTTACAAAGACAATGTTGATTCGGTGGATATGACCTCTCTAAAAAACCCAACTACAGACCATGATCCGACTTTGAAGTTTAAATCGGCCAAGGAGACTAAGCTCGTTGACTTTGTTCCCGGTGATTCATCCAGGCAGTTCAGCATTAGCACTAACCTGGATCCGAAATAGGAAAGCGCGCTCATCGAGTTCATCCGTGAGAACCGGGACATCTTTGCATGGAAACCTTCTGACATGCCAGGTGTACCGAGGGAACTTGCTGAGCACACTCTTAATATAGATCCCAAGTTTAAATCGGTCAGGCAGTTTATTCGTCGCTTCAATGAAGAAAGGTGCAAGGCTATTGGAGAGGAGGTAGCCCGGCTCTTGGCAGCATGGTTTATTGTGGAGGTCTTTCACCCCGAGTGGCTAGCTAATCCGGTGCTGGTACTTAAGAAGAATGGCACTTGGCGTATGTGTGTGGACTACACAGATCTGAACAATGCATGTCCAGCTGATCCCTTTGCTCTCCCTCGTATTGATCAAATCATTGATGCTACGGCGGGTTGTGACCGTTTGTGTTTTCTGGACGCTTATTCCGGCTATCATCAGATCAAAATGGCAGTTAAGGACTAGGAGAAGACAGCTTTCATAACTCCCTTTGGAGCCTTCTGCTATGTATCTATGCCTTTTGGACTCAAGAGTGCCCAGGCAACTTATCAGCTTGTGTACAGAATTTCCTTCATAATCAGATTGGGTACAATGTTCATTCTTATGTAGATGATATTGTGGTGAAGTCCAGAAAGGAGGAAACATTGATAGGTGACTTGAAGGAGACTTTTGATAACCTCTGGGTTTATAAGATGATGCTTAATCCGGCCAAATGTGTCTTTGGTGTACCAGCAGGCAAGCTTTTGGGCTTTCTGGTGTCTAACAGGGTCATTAAGGCTAATCCGGAGAAGATCACAGCTATTACGTCTCTGGCTAAACCGTCGTGTATTAACGATTTCCAGCGGCTGGTAGGTCGTATTGCAGCATTAAGCCGGTTTGTCAGCCGTTTGGGAGAAAAGGCAATCCCTTTGTATCAGATGATGAAAAAGACAGATCATTTCGTCTAGAGTGATGCTGCCAATGAAGCCTTTGAGAGTTTAAAGTGGCAGTTAGCTGAACCGCCTATCCTTGCTGCTCCTATCGATAAAGAACCCTTGTTGTTATATGTGGCCGCTAATGCCCAGGCTGTTAGTGTGGCTATTATTGTGGAGCGCAAGGAGGACGGAAAAGAGTATCCGGTTCAACGGCCAGTTTATTATATCAGTGAGGTGCTTATTGAATCCAAGCAGAGGTACCCACATTGGCAGAAGCTGGTGTATGGAGTTTTCATGGAAATCCGGAAGCTCAAGCACTATTTTCAGGGTCATCCTATCACTATGGTCAGTTCTGCCCCCTTGGGGGATATCATCCAAAATAGAGAAGCAACTGACCGGATTGCCAAATGGGCTATTGAGCTTGGACCTCACGGGTTAAAATATACACCTGCACAGCAATCAAATCCCAAGCACTTATGGACTTCATCAATAATTGGACAGAGTTACAGGCACCAGAGCAAAAGCCAGATAACACTTATTAGACTATTCATTTTGATGGGTCCAGACAATTGGAAGGCTCGGGGGCTGGAGTCATATTAACTTCCCCACGAGGTGATAAGTTTTGTTATGTTCTCCGTTTAATGTTCCCTTGCAGTAACAATGCAGTTGAATATGAGGCCTTGATCCATGGTCTTCGGATGGCTAAGGAGATGAATTGAAGCCGGGTTAAATGTTTTGGTGACTCGGACCTGGTGGCTCAACAGGTGTCTGGCACTTGGGATTCCAAGGATCCACTCATGGCGGCGTATCAACGAGAGGTGGACATAGTGGCTTGTCATTTCAAGGGTTATTAGGTTGACCATATAGACTGACGAAAGAATGAAGCGGCAGACGCTTTAAGTCGCTTAGGCTCTCAATGTAAACCGGTGCCGCCCAATGTCTTCATGGATGTGCTACATAATATGTCCGTCAAGATACCTACAGAGGAGGATTTGGCTATTCCTGACCCGGAGGCTCAATTGGTGGTGGCTCTTCATGTTATCCCGGATTGGACAGTCCCATACCTGGCGTACATGAACCAAGGCGACTTACCGGACGATGAAACTTTGGCCAGGCAGATAATCCGGCGATCCAAGTCAATGGCCATTATCAATGGGGAGTTGCATCATTGCAGTGTAACAGGGGCGTTTCAGCGTTGTGTGTCTCCTCAAGAAGGTTGTGAGGTTTTGCGTGAGATCCACGAAGGAGATTGTGGTCACCACGCCGGTTCAAAATCCTTGGCAGCTAAGGCGTTTCATCATGGTTTTTATTGGTTGACGGCTCATGTTGATGGTGAGGATTTGGTAAAGAGGTGTGACGGTTGTCAGAAGTTGGCACGCCGCGCTCATATTCCGGCTCAAGAATTAAGGATGATTCCAATCACTTGGCCATTTGCAACTTGGGGGCTGGATATGGTTGGGCCCTTTAAGAGGTCTAAGGACAAGAAGACCCACCTGCTGGTGGCGGTTGATAAGTTCACCAAGTGGGTAGAGGCAGAGCGAGTCAGTAAGTGTGATGCGGCCACGGCGGTTCAATTCATCAAGAAGGTGATCTTCCGTTTTGGTTTTCCACACAGCATCATAACTGATAATGGTACTAATCTGTCCAAGGGTGCTATGGAAGAATTTTGTCAACGTGAGCACATCCGGCTTGACGTATCATCGGTGGCTCACCCCCAATCTAATGGTCAAGCAGGGAGAGCCAATCAAGAGAGTTTGAGAGGCATCAAGCCCCGGCTTATGGTTCCTTTAAAGCAGACCCTAGGCTGTTGGGTGGAGGAGTTACCTTCCGTGTTATGGAGTATCAACACCAGACCGAACAGATCTACGGGTTACATGCCCTTCTTCATGGTTTGTAGAGCAGAGGCGGTTCTCCCTAGTGACATCCGTCATGACTCGCCCCGTGTGGCGGCTTACGTTGAAGCTGATAATGAGAAAGCACGTCAGGACTCACTAGACCTGCTAGATGAGGAGCGTGATCTCGCAGTGGGACGTTCGGCGATTTATCAACAAGATCTGCGACGTTATCACAGCCGCCGGGTTAAGACCAGAACTTTTCAAGAAGGCGATCTGGTGCTTCAGCTCATCCAGGATCAGACTGATATGCACAAGTTGTCCCCACCTTGGGAAGGACCTTTTGTGGTCAGCAAAAATCTGCACAATGGATCATACTACCTTATCGATGTTTGAGAGAACAAAGACTCACGTAAATCGGAGGAGGAGACCCAAGGGCCGTGGAATATAGCTCATCTTTGGCCTTACTATACTTGAGCCACATGCTCTTCTTATGTACATAATTATGACAATGTATATATTATATAACAAACCGGAGCCTCAACTAAAGCGGGGTCTCTGTTGTTTTATTACATCATGTGTGCTTACATGGGGGCTTCTGTTTGTAAAACAGAGTTCTATTGATCCGGCTTATAAAGCCACGCATATCAAAGGAAATCACTAGGGGGCTTGGTCGTATTCGAACCATAGCTACACCTCTTGATCGGCTTAAGGCAAAAAGGGAAATCACTAGGGGGCTTGGTCGTATTCGAACCATAGCTACACCTCTTGATCGGCTTAAGGCCAAAAGGAAATTATGTGGGGCCAAAGAGAGTGTTGCAACAACACAGCTCAAACATAGGCACCCACCGAGCACAGCTCAAATGTTGCCTGGGGCTCTTTGCTTCTCAAAGAACAAAAAGCTTGCACCCTTGCAATAGGCTATCAAGCCAGGCTTGGAAGCCAGGTGTATTCACCTAAAACCCCGGGTTATCCTACCTTTTTAAGTAAGCCACTTCGTCCAGGTAAACCTGGTATGACCCGCCGAACGTTTGACAAGTCAATCTCATAGACCCTGAACTTGTCAAAGTTAAAACGATGATTGGTTAATGATTGAGGTCCATTTAAAAGGCTTTGAAAAATGGTTTAACTCAGTGGCCTGGCAGCCCATGAAAAGCCTCGATTTGGGGTTTGGCAGCCCATGAAAAGCCTTGCATGTTCTCTTTGTGTTTTTATTTGATAAGTTTTTCTCCTCTGTGAGATTTACAATATTTTATGATAATCCGGTGTTTATTGACCCGGTCTGGTTTTGACTATAAGTCACCAATATTATATATGGATACACCGGTGTTTATCATAGCCCAGTACGGTTTTATCATAAACCGGCAAAACATGGAAGGAGTTATCAATACTCAGGATTGGTATTATAGCCCTAACAATACAAAAGTTAGTCAACCAACAGAGTGATTCAATATCACAGGTATCATTTCTTTCGTCTTTGATTATTTTCAAAGTACAGCCTTGGTTAAAAACCCCGGCTATATATTTTGGCATCATGACACGTCCAGCGGTAAACCGCTAGGACACTTTCAAACTTATTGTATGCAGGAACAATTTGAATAACACCAATACGGGTTATGAAACATAATATCTCCTAAAGCATGGTGGATTCACAGTATCAGGCAAAAAAAGTATGCACGATGGCATAGCAGACCAAGTGTTTTCAACTAGCCTATTACAAGGCGTTTTAATGCCCAAAAGAATAATTGTTTTTGGCAAGTGTGGTAGTGCGCAGAACGCTAAACCGGCGGCTCCGGATCATGACTCGTCACCAGGCTGAGTTGACGGTTGTGGATCGTCCTGCGCTGGTGCATCTTCCTCCTCTCTACCTAGTGGCTGGAAGTCAATGGTTGCCCAATCGATTCCAGTTAAGGCTTGGAACACAGCTTCATCACTTATAAGGTTTGAGGGGTCAACATCAGGGGCACAGGTGTGCTTACGGATTGGCGGAATAAGATCTTCTACATCATGTGTTGGCGCGGGATATCTTATCTCAAAGAGAAACAGTTATGAAGTTACCTCATATCACTCCTTCATCAGATTCACTAAACCAGCTTCGTAGTCACGGTTTGTGTACAGATAGTTTAAGAAACCAGAATGAAGTTCTTGGGAGTTGAGGTGGGCGTAGCTTGACAAGTCTGTGCTCCACTTGCCTTTGCCCGTAGCAGAGAGTTCCCCCTTGGCACTATGCTTTGATAATGCAACAGGATTGCCAGGGGTGGTGTGGCCAACACCATTAATTATAACATCATCTTCCTTGTCACTAGCGGCCTTAGCTAGACTTGACGGTTTATCATCAGTTGGGACCAGGCTTGCTGGTTTATCAGTATGACCTGTTGCATCAACTTCTACTAGTTCAACAAAATCATGGTCTTGAGGGGGTGGATCATCAAGCATGGTATCAGCATTGGTTCTTTCCAGTTCTGGAGTTCTCTCCATTCAACAACTACATGGTTGTCATATGGTTTATCTACACGAGCTTTCTTGTTGGGTCTGGCCTTGGCTCTGAAAGAAAAAGATATAAAGGTCAGTATAACACATAAATATAAAGCATCAAAAGGCGTAAGTTTAAAGTGTTTACCTAGGGACAGTCTTAAGAGGAGGGAGTTGTGTGGCCGTTGACTCGTCGGATGATGAAAGAGGTGTTCCCTGATAATTTGAATCAGATGGATTAAGAGGCTGACGGAAATAACACGCCTTGAGATAAGAAGTATCGGAAGTGTTTGAGACCTCAGATCGACGCTTCCGAACCGGCGTGTTCGGTAAACCGGCCAAAGTGACTACTTGGCCGCTGTGCCGGGTTGTGCGGCGAGCTTCATGTTGCTGCTTCTTCAAAAGAAAGTTTGGGTCCAAGTGAGCTAGGGGGTGAGAAAATCTTACTTTCCGGACTGCTTGACGGATTTTTTGTGTTGGCAGAGGGTCTGAACCGGAGGAAAGGATAATTACCTCTGCGTCATCAGCTTGGCTGCCTTCGGCGTCATCCTGATAATAATCATTGTCAATGAGGTGTATGAAAAATGAACCAAGAGAGTCAAGTTCTACCTCTACGTCCAGGTCATCAAGGTCGTCATCAAGGTTTAACCCGATGGGTTCAGCTACCTTTTTCTTGGCAGGTCTTTTAACAACCTTCGTCTTTGGTCGAGGGGTCTTGGCCAGTTTTTCCCGCGGTTTCTTCTTCCAGAATGGGTCGTCACTGTCATGGGTTTGTCATGGCAGATGTCCTCGTGAAAGGACTTAGTCGTGGAGCCATCGCTACGGATTAGCTTAAAGGGGTTAAACCGGACAAGGGACACGAGGGATTTATACTAGTTCGGCCCCTTCGATGAAGGTAAAGCCTACGCCTAGTTGTGATTGGTTTGCTAGGGTTTCGATGACCAGGGAGCGAATCCGCTTTGCCTGGCTCTCGAGTTGTTGTCTCTCGTCCCTAAACCGCGGCCGGGTCGTCCCTTTATATACATAGGTTGATGCCCGCCGGTTTACAAAGTCCCGAGGCCGGATCATAAACGTGTCCGGCTCGGTCTCTATTCCTCTAACCTACAATACAAGTTACATGACAGAGTCGGTTTACATCTACATGCTTTAACCTGCCTTTGGGCCTTGGGCCTTCGTAAAGCGCCACCATCCTCATGTCTTCATGGGCTTCTATCTTCATGGAGATAACCCGTCCATTCCTAGCCGGTTTACCTCCAGTAATCATATTCCCAACATTAGGCCCCAGATTGATTTGAACTTGTTCATGTCAATCTTCAATACTTAGAAAAATTCTTGCCCTGGCACCTTCACATGAATCTGGTAAACCGCCATGATGTCATCCTTTAGATCCGCAGTAAACCGTCATGACGTCATCTATCCGTTGAAACCGAAGATACCCTTCATTAATGAATATCCAACCCTCGAGGCGACATCCTTATTGACTATCCATTTTAAGCTCCTCGATTTACGCACTTGTCGCTTATTAGTTCACCTTATAAATAGGCCCAAGGGCCATTCTCTTTTCCCCCTTCGCCTCCTTCACTTCTTCTTCCTCCTTGCGACGTCTCTGCACCCGAGCGCCGCCGCTGTCGCCGAGCTTCGCCTCCGCCTCTCCATTGGCCGCTGCATCAACCTAGTTGCACCAGAGAGCTCCGGCGTGCCTCCATTGCTTCAACAGTCGATGTAAGTCCTTTCCTTTCCCCCTTTGTAGATCTGTCTAGGGTTTCCTTGTTCCTCGCGGTTCATCGAAGTTCATCAGGGCTCCGGTGCTACTCTTCCCTATTCCTCCTTAGTCCATGGATAAAAAACCTCAAGCTTGATATATTCTGCATAATGGTTTATCTTCCGCTACCACAACAAACCCTTGTGTGCATAAAAACTGATCTGAACCTTTACGAACTGCTTCGGGACCAACCCTTTTTGGTCAAAATATTTTTGCTTTCCTGTCTTTCGGTAGATGCAAAATTTCCATGTCCCCTTGTGGAACCTGTTTTACCTTACTTAGTCATTCTTACCTTAGATGTGTATCCTCCTTATCGCATAGGCGGTTTACTTTTGTAGAAAGCAATCTATCACATACCATTAGTCCCCTGGTGAACCGGCAAGCCCTTTATATCCGTTGTTATACTCCGGTTTAACAGTATGCATATACCTTTGTTCCAATGTTTCCTTGTCATTCCTTATTGTATCAGTCTCCGGTTTACGAAATTTTACATACTTGTATATCTTTATTCCGGTCACCTTATGCACCACCATGAATGAATTGTAAACCGGTATTTCTTTTCAGCTTTTCAGTTGTAATGGCCAAATAGTTTTACGCCTGTAACTGGGCTCCTTCCTGGGTTACCGAGGAGCAGCTTAATGGAATGGTCAGAATTGGTACCTTACCAAAAAAAGAATGAGATCCAGTGGCGAGTTCCTAGACCGGAGAACCCTCCCACCCCTAAGCAGGGTGAGGTAGTGGTATTTGTTGATCACATAGGCCATGGTTTCAAACCGCCTGGGTCAAAGTTTTTCCGGGACGTGCTTGCCAGTTTCCAGCTCCACCCTCAAGATATTGGACCCAACTCGGTGTCCAATATATGCAATTTCCAAGTCTTCTGTGAAGTGTACTTACAAGAAGAACCAACTGCTGAGCTATTACGGGAATTTTTCCATCTGAATGGGCGCACTGAATTTGTAGACGGACCCAACACTAAACTTGGGGGCGTCTCAATTCAAAAAAGAAAAGAGGTTGAATTTCCTCATGCCAAGCTGCACAGCCACCCCAAAGAGTGGAACCAAACTTGGTTCTACTGTAAAGATACCTCCCTTGAAGATGAGAACCCTTTGCCGGGTTACCGTGCCCACCGGCTTTCCAACACTCATCCACTACCGCAACGTCTAAGCGCTATGGAACAGGCCTCATATGCCCCTCAACTCGCCAAGCTTCGAGCCTTTCTGGCCAACGGTTTATCAGGCGTCGACTTTGTGCGTTGCTGGATATCCTAGAGCATCTTACCATTAAGTCGCCGCTCCGGTTTAATGTGTGAGTACACTAGTGAAGTAGAAGACCCCCAACGTCACATCAATATTCAGTTAACCGATGAAGAAGTCACTGAGGGTGTCAAGAAGATTTTGAATGAATCGGAGGTGGTCTGTCGTCAAACCGGATTAAACCCCTTCTATACTAAAAACAAACCGCCAGCTGTAAGTACCATCTTCCGCTTTACACTTGATATTCTTGTACTGTACAGGCTTGAATATCCTTTGCTCCTCTTTAAAACAGGGTGATGGTCTGTTCTGGAAGAAGAAACCTCAAGAAAAAGCGGCAAAGCCATCTCGTCCTAAAACAAAAGTCGTCAAGAGAACCTCAAAGCGGAAGGCAGCTGAACGCATCAGCATGGAACTGGATGATGACGCGGATGAACCAGAAGTTGAGGTAGAACTTGATTCAATTGGCTCCCTTTTCATGCATCTCATTAACACAATTGGCTCCCCTTTCATGCATCTCATTAACAATGATACTTATCAGGAGGACGTGGAGGGTAGCCAAGATGATGATGTAGAGGTAATTACCCTTTCCTCCGGTTCAGACTCTATGCCAACGCAAAAAATCCGTCAAGCGGTCTAGAAAGTAAGCTTTTCTCATCCTCTTGCTTACTTGGATCCAATATTTATTTTGAAGAAGCAACAGCATGAGGCTCATCGCACAACCCAGCACAACGGCCAAAAGGTCACTTCGGCCGGTTTACCTGACACCCCGGTTCAAAAGCGTCGATCTGAGGTCTCACCTCATTCTGACAATTCTTATCCCAAGGCAGGTTATTTCCGACAACCTCTTAATCCGTCTGATTCAAATTATCAGGTGACACCTCCCTCATCTTCTGGCGAGTCAACAGTGACCCAACTTCCTCCCCTCAAAACTGTAGCTGGGTAAGTACTTAAACCCCTTCTTTGAATGTTTCCATACCTTGTATACTATGCTTAATTTTCGCATTTTTCCTGTTTTTAGAGCCAAAGCCAGACCCAGCAAAAAGGCTCGGGTGAACAATCCTCGTGAAGACCAGGCGGCTCATGAACCGGAGCAAACGGTTGAACCGGAACAAGCTATGGAACCGGAGGGTCCCCATCTTGAAGCTACTTTTGATGAGCCACCCCCTCAAGATCACAACCTCGATGAAAAACCAGAAGTTGACATTGCTGCGCCTGATGCTAAACCGGCCGATCCAATATGAGCTGATGACAGACATTCTAGTCCGGTGAGAGCTATTGAAACCCCATCAACTCCAGAAAAAGCTGCTGGAGACAAAGAAGGTGATGTTATCATTACTGGTATGGGCCACAACTCTCCTGGCCATCCTGTAATCTTGGCCAAACATAGTGCCAAGTGTCGATGTCAAAACCGGCGGATCTCGGGTAGGGGGTCCCGAACTATGCGTCTAGGCCGGATGGTAACATGAGGCAGGGGACATGATGTTTTACCCAGGTTCGGGCCCTCTTGATGGAGGTAAAACCCTACGTCCTGCTTGATTGATATTGATGATATGGGTATTACAAGAGTAGATCTACCACGAGATCAGAGAGGCTAAACCCTAGAAGCTAGCCTATGGTATGATTGTATGTAATGGTTGTTATCCTACGGATTAAAACCCTTCGGTTTATATAGACACCAGAGAGGGTTAGGGTTACACAAGGTCGGTTACAAAGGAGGAGATATGCATATCTGTACTGCCTAGCTTTCCTTCCACGCCAAGTAGAGTCCCATCTGGACACGAGACGAAGTCTTCAATCTCGTATCTTCATACTCTAACAGTCCGGTCAATGGAGATAGTCCAGCTGTCCGGAGACCCCCTAATCCAGGACTCCCTCAGTAGCCCCTGAACCAGGCTTCAATGACGATGAGTTCGGCGCGCAGTATTGTCTTCGGCATTGCAAGGCGGGTTCCTTCTCCGAATACATCACAGAAGAATTTGAATATGAGGATAGTGTCCAACCCTGCAAAATAAGTTCCACATTCCACCGTAGAGAGAATAATATCTTCGCAGATCTAATTTGCTGGCTTGTTTTTGGCAGCATGATGTTACGTCATGGCCCGGTGATTATTCGAACCGTTTCCCTTAACCAGCCCCGCACATAACGCGAGGCAGTTTCTTAACATGTCTTGTCAAAGCAGAGATCGTGTTCCCCTAATTACGGGATTCTCATCAATACAGTCGTGGGTAACCCAACCGTGCATAGGACTCCTAGAATTTAGGCAAGTCCCAAACGGCCACTAGGAGGATGCTTGATATTCACCATCTTTATAAAGTGACAAGGCTTTTACTTTTTTCCCTCCCGTGCTCAATCGAATCCTTCCCCCCCCCTCGAGTTCTAACACCCAAAGCCCAGGTCAGGTGCTTCGGACCTTCAATCATGTCCGGATCTAGCCTTCAAGGCCGGTGGATGCCCTCCTCCGTTACAGAAGAGGATATCAAGAAGTTGAGGGAGGCCAGATACCTGACCGCCGAGGTTTCGCATCGGCTGCCTGCTCGAGGGCAGATCGTCCCTACTCCCGAACCCAACGAGAATGTCGTGTTCGTCTCCCACTTCCTCCGAGGTCTAGGCCTCACTCTGGATCCCTTCGTTAGGGGTTTGATGTTCTATTACGGGCTAGATTTCCACGATCTAGCCCCGGACTCCTTTCTCCACATCTCGGCATTTATTGTCGTATGTGAGGCCTTCCTCCGCATTACCCCTCACTTTGGCCTGTGGCTCAAGACCTTTGACGTGAAGCCGAAGATGGTCGAGGGGCAGCATGTAGCGTGCGGAGGCGCATTAATAAGCAAGATCACTGGAGCTCCGTGGCCAAAGGGTTCCTTTCCAGAGGTGTCCGGATTATGGAAACGGGAGTGGTTTTACATCACAGCTCCCAGAAGTGCCAAGTGGGTGGCTGCCCCTGCTTTCCGCTTGGGCCCTCCACCACAACTGATGTCATGGATTAGTAGAGGGTTGAGCTAGGGTCCAACCAAGGACGTGCCTATACTGCAGAGCCGCATTCAAGATCTCTTCGAAGGAGATTTCAGTCTGGTTATGGTGGTGCAAGTCATGCTGGTTCGTCGAGTCCAGCCTTGCAAACGCCGGCCCCTTCGCTTGTGGGAGTTCAACCCAGAGGGACCACGTGCCATTCAAAGTTTCCTCGGCCTGACGCACGAGGAGATGTACAAGTCATTCTTCGGACCTCAAGTAGAATGTCCGGATATTACCGAGGACGTGGGCCTGAGCAGTAACCGCGCCGCCGAACAAGTAAGAAATCCTCTAGCCGAACACACTATCTTTTATTTGAAGTTATTTCTGAGAGTTCGCTTTTTGACCAGGACTGGCTGACAAAGGCGAAGATGATTCGGTGTTTGGCCCCCCTCCCTGAGGGTTTGGAAAATCTGGTATTGGAAAAGATGCTCGAGGTCGCACCTTGCCCGGAGCCCTTGAAGGAAGATACCGGGGGGATAATACGGGCGGACGCGGGCCCCCATCGCTGCCCGTTCCAACCGAGGGAATGAGCGTCTCCACGAAGGAGGACAACCGGGGGAGGAAAAGGACTGCTTCCGAGGATCCGGAAGCCGAAGCCTCCAAATGGGAGAAGAAGTCTCCCACAGAGGGTCCTGCCTCGGGGGGTGCTTTTGCCGCACAAAGTCCGCGTAGGGATCAGCCCTCCAACGAGTCGTAAGTGATCCAAAATACTTTAATAGTAAAGGTATGCTATATTTTTTCTGAGAGAATAACCACTGCATATATCTTGCAGTTCGGGCCTTAGCCCCTCTCAGCTGAGCTCGTCTTCGGGGGATCTTCTTCCAGAGATGATGGAGAGCGAAACGCCTCCCACGGACTCCTCCGCTCAAGAAGCGGGCGACCCCGAAGTGTCGTCATGAAGGGCCTCTCCGGATCCGGTGAGGCCAGAAGATAATCCCATAGACCCCCGAAGTCCCCAGCGTCCAGCTCCTGAAGAGAGCAGACAAAACAGTCCGACACCGTATGGTGTGCGGTCGGACGTTCTGAGGGAGTTGGTGGGGCGAGCGGCCATCTCAGAAGAACAACGTATGCTGATGAGTACGGTGATGGAGAGAATCTCGTCCGCCGAAAGCGGATTACATGAAGCTTTTATGAGTCTACTGACAGGCTTTGAGGTACGTGAGATAATATGTGATAGTACTGCACATGTTAGGTGTGCCCTGTGTAGATAGTAGCCCTTGAGACTCTGGTTGTCATCGAGAATGGCGGCGAACAGAGGATCATATTCCCAGGCAATAACCAGACTGCCCCTATGTGCAGGTGGTGGAAGCTCCGGTGGCTAGCCGGACCATTGAATTTGCCAAATTAAAACGGCAACTGGATGCGGCAGACGCCGACATCGAGCTTGTTAACAAGAGGCTTGACGAGGCACAGGGTAAGTGTTATTATCTGGTGAACGCCACATAGTAAGAGCAGCATGATGCCAGTATCTTTAATATGCTGTGACTGCAGATGGAGCTGCCACCATGGAAGCCTTGCAGGCAGAACTTACCCGAGCCAAGGAACAAGCAAGGATTAGTAATGTGGCTGCTTTGAAGGCGGCCGAAGAGTTGAAAGTCAAGAAGGCCGCACATTGTGAGAGCCAAGAGAAGATGGCCAAGATGGCTGTAGAATTAAAAGACACTGCCGACCGTTGCCGAGTCCTTGAAAAAGAAAACTGAGTGAAGGCAACAGACCTTGAGAAGGCCGCGGCGGCAGACAAAGACACCCGTTCTGCTATGAGAGCGAAGAAGGAGGAGCTGCGGGAAGCTGGGGATATTGCGGCTGGGAAACCCTTCATGTTACGGAGGAAGTTCGGAGATCCACGGTATGCCCCTCTGGATCGGCTATGGAGTTTGGCAGATGCGTATATGGATTTGGCGGCGAGTGCTGCCGATGCAGCCAAGTATTTCTAGGGTCAGACAGATCGTGAAGTGGACGAGCTGTTCTGGTCGCAATTCCACGTTCCAGAGCATCCGCTTTCATTGACTGACCAGGTAGCCGAATGGGCCAAACTGAATAGGTTGTCCGAACTCGCCATGAGGTCTGTTGTGGATCAGCTATGGCCGGAAAAGCCAAAGCCGAACATATATTTTAGCTTAGTGCAGCAGTTCCTTGGTGCGGTGCCGCGCATTAATGCGATGAAGAGGTCGGCGTGCATAGAAGGCTCGTGGATGGCCCGTGCCCGTGTTAAAGCATACTGGGCGGAGATGGACGCTACCACTGTTGCGGCGCAGGGTTCGGCCATAGGTCGAGTGGCTGCCGAGCATTATTTCAAGGAGGTTCTCGAGGGTGCTCGTTTGATAGAGGCCCAGTGCTCGAAAAATATTATGTTTGAGTGATATGTATTCTCATTGTAAACACAATGCTTGTATGAAGTTTTTATAAGGCTATGTTTATACTTTTGCCTGAAAGTAGTATGATGCCTCCTGTGCAGCCGTTTATGTATACATGTGTATAACCTGAAAGATTGCAGCCGTCGACTTCAACCCCCACGCATATAATGCGGAGGTTCTCGTAAAAAACGCATGTACACACTTAACCCAATGTCTTGGTCCTATTAAGGAGGTGATAGCGTAGCGAGCGAGGCAAGTGGACTATAATGCTTTAACACTTTCACTTAGCCATAGGAGTTTGACAGTGGGGCTACTAGATAGCCCCTGGTGGCTCCGCACTCTCCCGATCGCGGGGTGCGTACATGCCTGGCCAGAAAACGGCCCTTCGTTAAGGCAGAGGAATTCTAACATTCCGATAGGTCATCGAGTGGTTGACCAGTCTCACGCTATATCATGACAGTCAGTTTTCGGCTTTCTCTACTGAGGTGCTCGTCCGGATGAACCAGGGCACAATCGCAGTAGTTCTCCTGGTGCTACCTTAGCCGGTAAAGCGGAATGTAAGGCACCAAAACACAGGAGCCGGGCAAACCCAACATTTGACCAAAGACAATGATTCGGAGCTGATGCATATAAGGACAAACTCGCGACGCCGAACACTCCCTAAGGTATTCGGTCTTTGTGGTATAAACTGGGCCTAAATGGTGCCCTTTGTAAGAAGCCCCTTGTGTCCAGGTACGTGCATTATTCTGACGTGGCCACATGCCAAGACGTCAGCATCCTTCTCAACTGTGCTGAGGATTCGGTGGATATGTATCAACAAGAGATAGTAAAAAGGTTTACGCAGGGTCTTAATATAAAAAGAATCCTTGTAGCGGGTCCCTACTGCACGTCTGCGCCTATGTCTCTGTTATGCCATATCCTGGACGGGTGTAGCACGATGATCATCTGTAAAAGAGAGGAACTTAGGTGAAAAAGTTGTCATATGAAAAGATAGTTTTTAAAGAAACCATATATAATTCAAGATGAGTAAAAATTGCCACTTGTCTGCGCGCGTTGAGCCCCTTGTATTAGTAATAGGGGTGTGACCATTGATCCAGTATAAATTACATATAGCGGTGCCGGGCTCGTCTAACCGTGTCTGAGGTCTTGACAACCTGATAAATGCTTTAGTTGGTCAGGCCGTTTTTAGTGTGCGGCTGCCAAGGCAGCCGCACTCTCTTCGGCGCGCAAAGATCGCTTAATACTTCTGTTTACTGTAATGATGCCACGTGGGCCGGGCATCTTGAGTGTGAGGGAGGCGTAGTGTGGAATTGCATTAAAGCGAGCGAAAGCTTCGTGTCCGAGTAGTGCTTGATAGCCACTTTGGAACGGAATGATGTGGAAGGTTAAATGTTCACTACGGAAGTTATCGGGGAAGCTGGATATAACTTTTAGTAGGAGGGAGCCCGTACAATGAGCCCCTGGGCCTGGCGTTACTCCTTTAAAGGTAGTATTGCTATGGCAAATTTTTGTTGGGTCTATCCCCATTTCGAGGATTGTATCCTGATATATCAGGTTTAGACTACTGCAACCGTCCATCAGGACTCGTGTGAATTGGTATCCGTCAATTATTGGGTCTAATATCAGGGCAGCCCATCCTGCACGCCGGATACTTGTTGAGTAATCATGATGGTCGAAAGTGATCGGTTGAGACGACCAGTGGCAGGACTCCACGGTGATAGGCCCTTGGGCATATTTTTCTGGGAGTGCCGTTTTGTTTCTTCCCTTGATCACGTGTAACACGTTTACTGTTTTGACTTTTGGTGGAAATTTCTTTTGTTCCCCAGTGTCTTGCTTGAGAGGCTCATCCTCGTCTTCACTTGGTGTATCCTCCCCCTTGTGTACGGCGTTGAGCTTGCCGGACTGCTTGAAGACCCAACATTCTCTGTGGGTATGATTAGCAAGTTTACCAGGGGTGCTATGGATCTGACATATTTGGTCCAGAATTTTGTTTAGGCTGGACAGTTCGTCTCTGGCGCCTTTAGAGGGCGGCTTTTGTTGACCTGGCCGAGAGCTTTTGAATCCGGCGTTTACTGTCGTGCCCTTCGTGTTGTCTTCTTTATTCCGGCGTTTGTTATTGTTGTTGCGCCGTGATTTCCCATTTCCATCTCTAACTTCAGATGTACTGGGGTCATTGGTGCTGCATCTGGCTAGCCAGCTGTCCTCACCCGCGAAAAAGTGGGTCATGAGGCTTGTTAATGCTGCCATTGTTCTCGGCTTTTCTTGGCCGAGGTGTCTGGCAAGCCATTCGTCACGGATGCTATGCTTAAAAGCTGCCAAGGCTTCGGCGTCCGGATAGTCGACAATATGGTTCTTTTTAGTAAGAAACATGTTCCAAAGTTTTCGGGCTGACTCTCCGGGTTGTTGAGTTATATGACTCAAATCGTCCGCATCCGGAAGTCGGACATAAGTCCCTTGAAATTTTCTCGAAAAGCGTCTTCGAGCTCTTCCCAGCTTCCAATGGAGTTTTCGGGGAGGCTTTTAAGCCAGTGACGAGCTAGCCCTTTGAGCTTGAGGGGTAAGTACTTGATGGCATGGAGATCATCTCCTCGAGCCATATGGATATGGAGGATATAGTCCTCAATCCAGACCCTAGGGTCTGTTGTTACGTCGTATGCCTCTATGTTTACGGGCTTGAATCCCTCTGGAAATTCATGGTCCAGCACCTCATCGGTGAAACATAGGGGGTGTGTAGCACCCCTGTATCTGGGTGTACCGCGTTGTTCGGATGTTTGTTGTGTTACATTGTATGCTGGGGCGTGCTTGCGTGGTCCATAGATGGATCTGGTTGCGCCGTCCTTTTGGTGTGAGCCCTCGCGTGGATCGCGTGTTGTCTTGTGAGTGGCATTGTTTGCCACTCTGTGTTGGCCGTGAGGTCGTCTATCCGTCCATGTGGCTGTTTTGATTTTTGGTTGTGGGGGGTCTGAGGCCTCCTCATCGAATTCAGGTAGCAACTTCCGCTTTGGGTAGCTCTTGGTGGGGCGATTGTCGTCGTACTTCACTGCTATGTTGAGTACTTTACTCCATCTGATTTGGAGTGTGTCCTGCGCAGCCTTGAGCTTTTGCTTCTGCTTTTTCAGACTCCTCGCGGTGGCCACAAGCCTTTGACGGGCATTCTGCTGCTCCGGGTGCCTGTCCGGCGTTATGTCATCCGGACTATTATCTTTGACAGAATTGGTTTGTTTGGTTTGATTCCCCGTATTGTCGTGGTCCGGCAGTGGTTCGCCCTGCTCCAACGCTGGGTCTGTATGATCGTTATTTCTGCCGAGGCGGGATTTGGGGCGGCGCTTGCGCTGCCGCTTTGACTGCTTCTCGAGGGAACAAGCCTTCGGTGCGTCCTTCCATTCCTCGTCGTCGTCTTCTTTTGGTGTGTCCACCATGTATACGTCATATGATGAAGTGGACGTCCAGCGCCCTGTGGGCGGTGGTTCCTCTTCGCCTCCTGCATCGTCGTCCATACCGTCGATGTCTTCGGAGTTGAAGTCGAGCATGTCGCTTGAGTCATCGACAGTGGCTATTAAGTGGGTGGTGGGTGGGCGTCGAATTTCTTCGTCGTCCGCATCCCAATCCTGTTGGCCATAATCCGGCCAGGGCTCTCCTGACAAAGAGAGAGACCTTAGTGAATTCAGAATGTCGCCGAAGGGTGAGTGCTGAAAGATATCCGTGGCAGTGAATTCCATGATCGGCGCCCAATCGGATTCGATTGGCAGAGGCGCGGATGGTTCGGAGTCCGGGAAAGGGTCCGGCACCTTGGAGTCACGGGCTCCGCAGAGGGTTAGGCAGGTGTTTGGCTCGATCGCCGTTGAGACTGCAGCCCCTGAGGTGGTGTCTAACCACCCGTCCTCGATTGGCGCAGTTGGCTCCGAACTAAGGGTCGAAGCTGATGCGGCCGCGGCCTCTGGGGTACTGTTCGGCGGCAGAGCTAGGTCATACCCATCGCGACAGTGCGGCGCGCCCGGCTGTGGCTCGAATCCGTCGAAGATCAAGTCTCTGCGGATGTTGGCCGTGTAGTTCAAACTTCCAAATCTGACCTGATGGCCAGGGGCGTAGCTTTCAATCTGCTCCAGATGGTCAAGCAAATTAGCCCTCAGTGCAAAGCCGCCGAATACGAAGATCTGTCTGGGGAGAAAAGTCTCACCCTGGACCGCATCGCTATCGATGATAGTAGGAGCCATCAAGCCTAATGGCGACGACATAGAGGAACTCTCAATGAAAGCACCAATGTCGGTGTCAAAACCGGCGGATCTCGGGTAGGGGGTCCCGAACTGTGCGTCTAGGCCGAATGGTAACATGAGGCAGGGGACACGATGTTTTACCCGGGTTCGGGCCCTCTTGATGGAGGTAAAACCCTACGTCCTACTTGATTGATATTGATGATATGGGTATTACAAGAGTAGATCTACCACGAGATCAGAGAGGCTAAAACCTAGAAGCTATCCTATGGTATGATTGTATGTAATGGTTGTTGTCCTACGGATTAAAACCCTTCGGTTTATATAGACACCGGAGAGGGTTAGGGTTACACAAGGTCGGTTACAAAGGAGGAGATATCCATATCTGTATTGCCTAGCTTGCCTTCCACGCCAAGTAGAGTCCCATCCGGACATGAGAGGAAGTCTTCAATCTTGTATCTTCATAGTCTAACAGTCCGGCCAATGGAGATAGTCCAGCTGTCCGGAGACCCCCTAATCCAGGTCTCCCTCACCAAGGAAGAGCGTGCTGCCATGGAAAAAGGCAAATGGAGCACTGACTTGTCAAGCTACGCCCATCTCAGTGCTAAAGAACTCCACTCCGGGTTTTTAAACTGTCTGCACTCAAACTGTGATTACGAAGCCGGTTTGGTGAACCTGATGAAAGAACACTATGAGGTATTTTCATCACCTTTCCTTTCTTGATTTCAAAGTATAAACATTAGCCCAAGTAGCCCCCAAGGGCCGGTTTATTATGTTAATCGTAAGCCGGGACTTTGTAATATCTTAATCCTTGCATGCTGATCCTTCATATGTCAAGTCATCGTTTAGAAACAAACCGGTACTTTATCATTGTATTCATGTAGTTTTCATCGGTGTAACCCCCAAGGGCCGGTTTAGCTTTGCGAGGTAAACCGGGTCTTTAATCAATGCGTCAGTTTTGAACAGATGTACATTAGCCCCCAAGTGTTAAGGATAATGCTTGCATTGTACTTGAGACTTGTGAAAAATATGTTGATGATAGAGCAAATAGGCATTAGCCCCCAAGTACAAAGTGCATAACTTGTTATACGCTTGGTACTTAGAAAATACACATCTCATTGTTGATATATCTTCGCCTTTGCAGGCCGAGGTGAGTAAAAGGGATGCTCAAACCGCTGATCTTCAAGTGAACGTCAAATCTCAGCAAACAGAGGCTGCCAAAGCCAAAGAAGAGCTGACCAACGCCTTAGCAGCTATGGAGAAGCTGAAAGCAGCTTTTGATAAAGAGCGTGCAGACTGGGAAACGGAGAAGGCCGGTTTAACAAAGAAGGCCGAGGACGCAAAAGCAGCCCTGAAGCCGGTGGTTGACGAACTGACCGGCTTGAAGCGGCAAATTAACGCCATGACCTCCGCTCTGTTTGGTAAGTACCTCCTTGTGCAGTTTGTCTAAGTCATAAGATCTTATCAACGACCGGTTTACTGATGCTAAACCATGACAGGGACCCGCATTGCTCATCTGGGCTCTGATATGCGGATGAAACTTAAAGCGGCCTACACCTTGATAGAACAGATGTTCTCTAGATCCCAACGTGCCATTTGCACTGCAGCCTACAACAAGCCGACGCCATCGTTGATAAAGGAAACAATTGAGAAGTTGGCCATGCTACCCGCCCAGATCAACGAACTGAAGAGATCAGCCGCAAGATCAGGAGCACTAACCGCGCTAATCCGGGCCAAGGCATGGATTCCGGATCTTGAACCGGCAGATATCATCAAAGGGTATCCTGGCATGAAATAAGATGGCTCAGACTTCAACAATGACGATCTGCGAAGGCTGACAAAGGAGATGCGGCCAATAGCAAGCAAACTGGCGGAGGACACAGATTTATCTCATTTCCAACCGGTTTATGATGCTAAGGGAAAGAGACAACCCGCGGTGATCCATGATGTTGAAGATCTTGTGCCTCCAATCCGTAAGCATACTTACGCTCCTTATATTGACCCCTCCAGCCTTATCCATGAAGAGGCCGTGTTTCAAGCTTTAACCGGAATCAATTGGTCGACGGTTGATTTCCAGCGTCTAGGGAGGGATGAAGAGGATGTGACCGCGCAAGATGACCCTCAATTCTCAAGACGCCCTGATGAAGAATCCTAAACCGGCAGCCGGTTTATCAGCTATAGTCTGCCACTTCTTGAAAAAACATTATTCAATTTGGGCCGTGTTGAAGCGCCTTGTAATAGGATAGTAGAAACACCTTTATCTGCCATGCCATCGAGCATGTTTGTGTTGCTTGATACCGTGAAAACTTGTTTCACTTTTAGGATCTATTTATGCATAGTCCATTATGATTTGTGTTCCTGCATATAAGAACTTGAAAGTGTCCTAGTGGTGTACCACTGGACGGGTCATGATGCCCAAAAACATATAACTTGGATGAATAACCAAGTTTTGTATTTAACCAGATAAAGTAGATGATATCTGTGACATACCTCATTGGCTGACCAACTGCTTTTATAATAAAGGTGAAAAACACCAATCCGGAGTGTTGATAACTCCTTGCCCTCTTGCCGGTTCATATAGAAACCATACTGGGCTATAATAGCCGTTGATTTGTTCATATAATACTGGTGACATCTTGTCAAAACCAAACCGGAACAGTATGCTACCAGTTTTAAAAACTGATCATGTACTGGCAACTAAGCGTTGAAAGTCATGCCGGGTTGTAATGAACACCGGTTTATCAGAAAAATATTCATAAATCCCTTAGCATAAAAAACAGCAAAGACAAGAGAAATGTGCAAGGCTTTTCATGGGCTGCCAGATATAAATATTACACAAATAAGAATATCAAGCACAAGCACGAGTGAGGCAAGTCTTACACTGGCGGTTTATTGGAAACGCAGAAGGGACTAAGCCCTGTTCTGCTGCAGACAGCCACCGGTTCATCCAACATCTTAACAGATTCAGTAACTTCAGCCTCTGTTAGCTGAATATCAATATGTCATTGAGGATCTTTTAAGTCCCCTGTGTACTGACACATTAAACTGGGGCGACGGCTTAACGGTAAAATACTCCAAGTTATCCAGCAACAAGCAAAATCAACTCCTGTTAAACCATTAGCCACAAAGGCTCTGAGCTTGGCGAGTTGTGGAGCATATGTGGACCGTTCCTTGGCAGTCAGCCGTTGTGGAAGTGGATGTGTATTGGTAAGCCGGTGACCACGATAACCCGGCAGAGGGTTTTCATCATCAGGGGAAGTGTCCTTACAGTAGAACCAAGTCTGGTTCCAGTCTTTAGGATGAATGTGAAGCTTTGCATGAGGAAAGCTGACGTCCTTCCTTTTCTGAATAGAAACACCGCCAAGTTCGGTGTTGGGACCGTCTACAAATTCAGTATGACGGTTCAAGTAGAAGAAATCCCCGAACAATTCAACGGTTGGCTCTTCTTGCGGATAGGCCTCAGAGAACACTTGAAAGTGGCAAATATTGTACACAGAGTTAGGTCCAATAGCTTGAGGGTGGATCTGGAAGCTGGCAAGCACATCATGGAAAAACTTGGACCCGGGCGGTTTAAAACCACGGCTCATGTGATCAACAAATACCACTACCTCACCATCCTTGGGGGTAGGAGGATTCTCTGGACTGGGAACTCGCCAGTGGATTTCGCTTCATTTTGGTAAAGCGTCAGTTCTGACGCATCCATCTAGCCGCTCTTCAATAACCCGGGAAGGGACCCAGTTACAGGCATAAAATTGTTTGGCCATTTCAAATGAAAAAGCTGGAAATAGATCAAATGACGGTTTAAGGTTCATGACAGCCAAGTGTAAAGCGTAGCAGATTAAGGGAAAGATATTCAAGCGTGTAAGATTGTTAAATCGGAGGTGGATGCTATTATAAATGGTAAAGCAATCGGCGGTTTGCAAGGGGACTAATGGCATAAGGTAGATTATTTTCTAAAGGATAAACCGCCCACGCAGACAATGAAAGTACAGATCTGAAGCAAAAACGACTAAGTGAGGGAAAATAAGTTTCACAGTTTTACATTGGAAATTCAGATCTACCACATGTCAGGAAAAGGAAAATATTTAGACCTAAAAAGCTGGTGCCTGAGCAGTTTGTGAAGTTCCAGACGGATTTTTACGCACAAAGAACATAGTTTGATGACGAAATAAGGGTTATCATTACTACCGCATGGAAGTACATCAAGTTTGGAGTTCATTGCATAGGATCTAATGAAGAACAAGGGAAGAATACCTTGAAGTTTTTCTATGAAATCGCGTGATCCCTAGTGAATCTACAAAGGAAAGGAAGAACGACTTACTGAAGCTGTTGAAGCCGCGGAGGCGCGCTGCATTTTTCTGGTACGGTCAGTGTGATGCAGCGGCCGGAATTGAGGCAGAAGCAAAGGTTGACGACGACGACGGCGCTCGGGTGCTGAGGCGACGCGGGATACAAGAGAGTGATACGTCTCCAACGTATCTATAATTTTTTATTGTTCCATGCTATGTTATATTCTTTCTTGGACATTATTATACACTTTTATATTATTTTTGGGACTAACCTATTAATCGGAGGCCCAGCCCAGAATTGATGTTTTTTGCCTATTTTAGGGTTTCGAAGAAAATGAATATCAAACGGAGTCCAAATGTAATGAAACCTTCGGGAACGTGATTTTCGGAACGAACATGATCCAGAGGACTTGGACCCTACGTCGAGAAATCAACCAGGAGGCCACGAGGTAGGGGCGCGCCTACCCCCCTGGGCGCGGCCTCCACCCTCGTGGGCCCCCTGTTGCTCCACCGACGTACTCCTTCCTCCTATATATACCTACGTACCCCCAAACTACCAGATATGGAGCCAAAACCCTAATTCCACCATCGTAACTTTCTGTATCCACGAGATCCCATCTTGGGGCATGTTACGGAGCTCTGCCAGAGGGGGCATCGATCACGGAGGGCTTCTACATCAACACCATAGCCCTTCTGATGAAGTGTGAGTAGTTCACCTCAGACCTACGGGTCCATAGTTATTAGCTAGATGGCTTCTGTCGGCGTTCTGGGAATGGGGGTCCCCAGACTTGCCTGCCTGCGGCCTGCAGCGTGGCTCAAAAGGGGGCCCAGCACGGCCCATCTTCATCAACACAGACTCAAGACCCTCGCGAGGGGCCAAGCCTCGCGGGGCGGACGACACGGAGCTTCCTCAGGCACGGCCTCATCAGGCTGGCTCGCCAGGAGGCAGAGAGATCAAGGTGGGGTACCTCACGAGGTGCTCGTGATGCAAGCCATGACGACCAAGGGCGCCAGGCGGGCGCCAGCCCGCACAGTGTCCTCCTTTCCTCTTTGGTGCAAAGGGAGCAAGCGCAGGCGGGAGCATCAAGCAAAGGCGCCCGTTTCAGTGCAACGAGACCAAGACCAGTCCAACGGCAGGGAGGAGGTCATTATGGAGCCCAAGCCAGCGTCACCACCAGAGTCTTTGGCAGGCGAGGACCAACTTTAGTCGGGATAAGTGTACCAGATGTTCCCCTTCAAAATGGCCAATTGTTGGCACCCTTCCCGCTCAATATTTGGGAAGAGGCCCAGGACCATTGCCTATAAATAGGACTAGCCACCCCCAGGGTAGGGGGATCGAGGATCGGCCAACCCTGAAACAAGCTGAGACCGAAATCAGAGAGAGAATCGAGAAGAGAGAGAGAGAGAGAAGGGTGACTGAACTCCTCCTAGCAGTTCATCCCCCCAGCCAAGAACAGACCCTCGCGAGGCTGTTCTTCCTTGTATTGTCCATCATCATCAGCCCAAGAGGCAATCCACCACACCACACACTGGAGTAGGGTATTACACCACAATGGTGGCCCGAACCAGTATAAACCCTGTGTCTCTTGTGTTGTTCTTTCCATAGCTTAGATCTTAGCGAGGCGGAGGGGTGCAGGTAGGTAGAAGGCGAAATCTCCGTGCGCACCCTAGTGTTCGAACCTCAAGGGTCTGCCGAAACCCGAAATCCGACATTTGGCGCGCCAGGTAGGGGTGCGCCGGAGTCCACCTTCTACCGCTTCGTGTCCCGTCGCGTCGCCATCACCATGTCCGGCGACCAGGCGGGCAACCCAGATCCATGGGCGGCGTGGCCTGCCCATGCAGAGCCGCTCGCCTCGGGCGACCCCGTGCCCTAGGCAGCTCGCGGTCCGCAGGGCGCTGCGGGCCGCGGGCGACGTGGACAGGCTTCGACAGCTCTCACACCGCGGCAGGCGCGGTCGGCAGCAAGGGCCTCCAATCATGCCGCGACCACGACACCATACACCCGCCGGGAGCAGGCGAACTCGAGGCCGTGCTCATGGTGGCCCGAGAGCTGCTGCAGTGCAGGCTGTTGGAGGGCGGCCGTGACGTGCTGCTGGAGCGGGTGGCAGAGCTCCTAAGCTTCGCTGCCTCGGGGGCTCACCCCTTCTGCACCCAGCTCCCATCTCAAGCCCAGGGCGGCCCACGCGGGGGCTCCGCGCGCGCCCGCGGGCTCCGAGGCTACTCCAACGCCAGCGAAGCTGTCAGCACCGGACCGGCGGCGGCGCTGCCCCCATTCCCGGTCCGCGAAGAAGAAGGACTTGACGCGACCCGCGGCCCCAGTGGACAGCCACGCTACCACCCCATGGTGGGCGCGTCAGGCAGGACCGTGTGGCACGTGGAGCACTACGGCGTGGCCTTCGGGATGACGGTGCCAGAAGAATACGTGCCCCTCATGATGGACCAAGGACACCCTCACGAGGGCGAACAAGGCTCGCTCCTCAGCCCAAGCTGGGGGGACGAGGCGCCAGAAACTGAGCCCTTCCAGGAGCCCCAGGACGGTCCCACTGGCCACGCTGGAGGCAATGATTATTGGGTACCGCTAATTCCTCAGGAGCAGGCATACGCTAATCATGGATCGCAGGAGGTGCAGGTCGCCACAGCGAGCAGCTGCCCCGCTCCCACAGTCTCCTACCCCTCGAGAGGAGGGCGCAGTGGGCTGCAGGAGAGGGGCCGAGATCTGACATCACCATCGCGGCGTTTGGAGCAAGGTGTTCTTAGGAGGTAGGCCCTCTGCTGGGGAGGTGCCTCAGGGCCTGCCCCTGGCAGAGGACCCGTGGTCGTCGGGGGAACCGCTCGCGACCGCTCTACCCCATCGGCGGCGTCCTGGTTTTCGGTCGTCGTTGATGGCACTAGAGTGTGGCACAAGGCGGGGCCCTCGTCTGGCGATATGAAGCAAGGCCGGTACCTGTGAAGAAGGCCCAGTGCCTGTGAAGCTCGCCGCCCCGTGACACTCTCACGTAATAATGAGTGGGCTGTACACGCCCCGGAGTCTCAGGGGTGCCGGCCTCAGGCCCTGGGGCTCCCTCCCACACCCAGTGGCAGCACTTAGCTCCGCACTGGTGAGAATACGTCCAAGACTAGATTAGGTGTCGGACGCGGCCTTTTGTCTGCTTTCATTGCTTTTCCCTTTGGTTGTTACTTTCCCCCGCTGGATTCAAGTTGGATTCGAGTTTGAGATTTGCCTGTGTTCGGGGAAGGGGTGCTTAGTCTCGTTCGAGCAATTTCTCGCATTTTGCTTACCACTTTGCCTCAGCTGCCTCCCCTCGTGAGCCCCTCGCGAGCCGGGACAGGCCTAGCTTGCGCGCAACCCAGACTGCCGCCGCCGCGTCCTCTCAGGAGGGTTTTTTACTGCAGATCCTACGGATTCGATCAGGTAACACTCGGGACACCACAGCCTCCCACAGGCTACCTCAGGGCCCTCACGGGACAAAGGTAAACTAGCTGACCAGCGCGTCGCTTAAGCCAACCACTTGGCGCGGGCGCATGGGCAATGTAGCGTCTACTAATACGATGAACACAAGTTTTACATGAGGGGCTCCCCCTCCAAAATGCTCTCACAGTCATCAGGCCAAAACCTGAGTTCTATTCATGCAGGGTAAGGAAGCAGGAACGATGCACAACCAGTCGGATAAATCCCCCAATGCGTCCTCAGGAGCACCACCCGAACAGTTGTTGGCATCGCTGAACTCGCCATCGCTGTCCGCGTCGCTGCCAGCGGCGTCAGGGCCGTTCACCACACCGCCCTCGTCAGCAGCCATGATCACGCCGTCATTGTCTGAAGCGAAGGCCCTAACAAGAGCATCCACATTGTCTTCCACCCAGTGCGCCAGGTCGTCTCGGACGGCCTGGGGGACTAGGGTGATGGCAGCGTCGAAATCGAAGTGGGGATCCATGTTCCGGAGATGGCTGAAGACGCGAGAAAAGGTGCGCCCGAGCAGGGCGCGGCTCCTCTCCTCCACCAACCTGTCAGCCCTGACCGACCGCGCCTCCAGCTGCGTCACCACATCGGTGAAGAACTGAAGGTTGCCGGCGTAGTTGACTGCGTGCGGCTCACCAACAACCGCCTCACAGATGTTGCCCAAGGCTGTGTTGGCTCTCTCCCGGAGTGTGGTGAGCATGGGGTCGTGCTCATGCTCCAGGATCCACCGCTGACGTATCTCGTCCGCATTCTGGCGCGCGACGACCTCAGCCTCCTCCACCCGCTGGCGAAGAAGGAGCACCTCGGCCTGGGAGGTGGTTGACTCCCCTTGCGCCACCTCAAGGGCGGCCCCGAAAGCATCGGCCCGCCGCGTCGCTTCCTCCAGCTTGGCCCTCAAGGCAGCAGTCCTGCCTTCAGCCTCGGCCCGGATCAACCCCAGCTTCTCCTCGAACTTGTGCTCGAGGTTCAAACGCGCCATCGCCACCCGACGTCCGACCTCCTCCAGGACACGGGCTTCCTGTGCAGTGACATCATCCTCCGCCTGCGTCACCAAGCGCTCCCTCGTCACCAGACGCTCGTACTCACGGGTACGTTCGGCGGCTTCCAGCGTCAGCGCCTCCTCACGCTTCTGGAGCTCTGCTGAGTCGCCAGAGGCCACCTTCACCGATGCGAGGGCTGCCTCGCGCAGCTCCACTTGCTCCTCCAGTGAGTGGCACCAGGCCAGGAGCTCCTGAGCCCGCTCCTCCGCTGCCTCTCGCCGCCGGTCAGCTTCCCGGGCCTCCTCAGCGGCGCAAGATCGGGCCTCCCGAGAGGCCACCAGCGACGCCTTGGCCTCTGCGTCGTCAAGATCGCACTGACGGCGCGCAAGGGCGATGGCGCCCTCCAGCTCGCGCCTCTCTGCAGCCAGGCGCAGGCCCTCGGCCTCAACACGCGCGTCTTCATCAGCAAGCTCCTCACCAAGCAGGCTCACCGCGTCAGCCGCCCTTCGAAGGAATCCTTGGCGAAGAGCGCGATGCTCTTGGGCGTGCTCGAGCACGTCTTCCACACCATCATCTGCCCCAAGCAAGCACCGGGGGCCACAAATCAACACTCCCCCTCCGGGCAGGGGGCTGGGGGCTGGCGCCCTCGCGACAGCCGGGCACGCCACGCCAGAAGCCCGGCCTGGAGCCAGCCCGTCCCCAGATGAAGAGCGCAGGGAGCGCCTCAGCCAATCGCAGTCCACGACTAGGCGAGAAGCCCACGGCAGGCTGGCTATGCCACGAGAAGGCCCGCGAAGGAGGATCGCGAGGTGCGCAGGGCCACAATGCGCCTCGGGATGGTTCGCCTCTCCGATCGCCCTCACCACAAGGGCTCTGCTGCTCGGAGCGCTTTAGGACGGTGGAGGGGGCGAAGCCAAGGGGGACGGCACCTCAGCCGTCTCCGCAAGCTCGGCTGGAAGGGGCCTGCGGAGCGAGGATCAGTGAAAGCAATAGAAGGATCGGGAGCTGGGAAAGGAGAAGGCTTACTCATCAGTGGCGAAGTACTTCCTACGCTTCAGCAGGCGACAAGGGTAATCGTCGCCCAGGGCCTCCCTTCTCTTCCGGAGGGCCTCAAAGTCCACGCGGAAGCGGCCCAAAAGTTGAGCGCGGGGATCAACCTGCAACGAAGACGGAGCGTCAAGGCGATCTGCGTCCGGGGCGCCTGCCTGATGCGCGCTGCCAATCGCCTCGCCAAGAGAAGCAGCTGGAGCCTCAGGGGCCTCAGTCGCAGGCGCTGAGGGCAGCTTCTTGTCACCCTCAGCCTCAGCGGCACGGCCCCAAGAGCTGCTCCCTCATGAGCATCGCCCGGCGCTGTCACCCCGCTGGGAGCCCCCTCGGCCTCTGGCGCCTCATGCCTCCCTGCTCCTCCACTTGAGGAAGAGTCGCCTTGGCCGACTGGAAGGGCAGTCACCATCACTGGGTTCTCGTGAGGCCCCTGGAAGCCGGCGGGGCGCGACCTCCACTCATCAAAGATAGGCATCTGCTTCACAAAATCGCCCCTGTTCTGGCAGAGGTACAGCAAGGCCCCTCCCTGCTGGATGCTGCCAGGGTTGGGGTCCCCAGTCAGGATCAAGAGCGTTATCCTCAGCACTTCAGGCATCAGGTCCTCTTCCTGGAGCCTCATACGATCATCATGCCCGTTGAAGGCCCACATCCGGCGGGAGTGGCGTTGGAGAGGAGCAACGCGGCGTACCAGGAACTCCTTCACCACCTTGGGCGCTGTCACGCCAAGCAACCTCAAGAACGCGAAGCGGTGCCAGACAAAGACGAGCCGGGGGCTCTCAAGCGTCTCCTGGCCCCAGCCCGAATTGGGGACAGCGGGCGAAGTTGGCTCCGATAGCAG
The DNA here is from genome assembly GCF_018294505.1 of Triticum aestivum. Lineage (NCBI taxonomy): Eukaryota > Viridiplantae > Streptophyta > Magnoliopsida > Poales > Poaceae > Triticum > Triticum aestivum. The sequence continues at coordinate 255,579,185 of NC_057794.1, forward strand.
GGGGCTGGGCACCCCCACATCCACATACAGCCACCGCTCGCGGAACCCAGCCGTGGGTAGAGGGAGCCTGAAGTCAATCCCTGAGGCCGCTGTCTCAGACGCGGCAACAAAGCTCACGCACGCCCAGCATTGGGTAGGGTCGACAAGGCGCAGAGAGAAGAAGTGGTGTAGCAAGGCAACTGAAGGAAGGATGCCCATCATTGCCTCGCAAACAAAGGCGAAGACCGAAAGGAGGGTGATGGATTCAGGACCCAGATGCATCATGTGGATCTGATAGTGTGAAAGCACGGCATTGAAGAAATCAGAAAATGGGGGAACCAGACCCGCCCACAGGGCATCGGCAAAATACGGGACCTCAGTGACTATCATGTCGATGGAGAAGTGGGACACGGGCCAGGCCGTCGTCCTCCCGCATTCGTTGAAGATAGTGGCCAGAGCCGAGCTGGTCTTGCCCAAGCCCTCGGCGGGGGCCGCCAACGGCGGCGAGCAAGGCGGAGGCATGGGTTTCTTCCCTCTTCCCTTCTTCGTCGGAGCCATGGCGATGGGAACGGGGGAGGTTCGAGATTGGGTTGAAAACAGAAGCTGGAGTTCGAGAGGAGGAAGGACAGAGGGCGCTCGAGCAACAGAAAGGGGAGCGGCTGTGTACGACTACGAGTCCGCCTAGCATGGCGCAAAATAAGGGGGCGTGGGGGAACAATGCCGCCCACGCCCAATCAACCGCCACACGGCGCCCAAGGCCACAGGTTGTTAGGGCCCGCGACGCTTCGCCCTTGCCCTTTCGCCTCCCTGCACGGCCAAGTCCGGGCGCGCCTTGGGCCCGGGGGCTACTGTCGGTGTTCTGGGAACGGGGGTCCCCAGACTTGCCTGCCTGCGGCCTGTGGTGTGGCTCAAAAGGGGGCCCAGCATGGCCCATCTTCATCAACACAGACTCAAGATCCTCGCGAGGGGCCAAGCCTCACGGGGCGGACGACACGGAGCTTCCTCAGGCACGGCCTCATCAGGCTGGCTCGCGAGGAGGCGGAGAGATCAAGGCGGGGTACCTCACGAGGTGCCCGTGATGCAAGCCATGACGACCAAGGGCGCCAGGCGGGCGCCAGCCCGCGCAATGTCCTCCTTTCCTCTTTGGTGCAAAGGGAGCAAGCGCAGGCGGGAGCATCAAGCAAAGGCGCCCGTTTTGGTGCAACGAGACCAAGACCAGTCCAACGGCAGGGAGGAGGTCATTATGGAGCCCAAGCCAGCGTCACCACCAGAGTCTTTGGCAGGCGAGGACCAACTTTAGTCAGGATAAGTGTACCAGATGTTCCCCTTCAAAATGGCCAATTGTTGGTGCCCTTCCCGCTCAATATTTGGGAAGAGGCATAGGGCCATTGCCTATAAATAGGACTAGCCACCCCCAGGGTAGGGGGGATCAAGGATCGGCCAACCCTGAAACAAGCTGAGACCGAAATCAGAGAGAGAATCAAGAAGAGAGAGAGAGAGAGAGAAGGGTGACTGAACTCCTCCTAGCAGTTCATCCCCCCAGCCAAGAACAGACCCTCGCGAGGCTGTTCTTCCTTGTATTGTTCATCATCATCAGCCCAAGAGGCAATCCACCACACCACACACTAGAGTAGGGTATTACACCACAACGGTGGCCCGAACCAGTATAAACCCTGTGTCTCTTGTGTTGTTCTTTCCATAGCTTAGATCTTAGCGAGGCGGAGGGGTGCAGGTAGGTTGAAGGCGAAATCTCCGTGCGCACCCTAGTGTTCGAACCTCAAGGGTCTGCCGGAACCCGAAATCCGACAGCTTCTTCTCTCTTTTTGGATCTCAATACAAAGTTCTCCCCCTCTCTTGTGGAGATCTATTCGATGGAATCTTCTTTTGCGGTGCGTTTGTTGAGACCGATGAATTGTGGGTTTATGATTGTCGGTGTCAAAACCGGCGGATCTTGGGTAGGGGGTCCCGAACTGTGCGTCTAAGGCGGATGGTAACAGGAGGCACGGGACACGATGTTTTACCCAAGTTCGGGCCCTCTTGATGGAGGTAATACCCTACGTCCTGCTTGATTGATCTTGATGATATGAGTATTACAAGAGTTGATCTACCACGAGATCGTAGAGGCTAAACCCTAGAAGCTAGCCTATGGTATGATTGTTGTTGTCCTACAGACTAAACCCTCCGGTTTATATAGACACCGGAGGGGGCTAGGGTTACATAGAGTCGGTTACAAGGGAGGAGATCTACATATCCGTATTGCCAAGCTTGCCTTCCACGCCAAGGAAAGTCCCATCCGGACATGGGACGAAGTCTTCATTCTTGTATCTTCATAGTCCAACAGTCCGGCCAAAGGATATAGTCCGGCTGTCCGGAGACCCCCTAATCCAGGACTCCCTCAGTAGCCCCTGAACCAGGCTTCAATGACGATGAGTATGGCGTGCAGATTTGTCTTCGGCATTGCAAGGCGGGTTCTTCCTCCGAATATTCCATGGAAGATTTTGAACACAAGGACAGTGTCCGGCTCTGCAAAACAAATTCCACATACCATCATAGAGAGAATAATATTTCCACGAATCTAATCTGCTGACACGTTTTGCAACATGACATCATGCCATGGCCCTGTTATTATTCAAACCATTTTTCTCGACCAGCACTGCACATATCGCGAGGCGGTTTTCTTGACACGTCTTGTCGAAGCAGAGATCATGTCCCCTTATCACGGGATTCTCATCAATACGGGTATGGGTAACCCAACCCTGCCATCAATTACGACGTTCGGGGAATAAGCGATTTTACTAGGTAAGTGGGGAGGCGTATCGCCTCTTACGCCCTTATAAAGGGACAAAGATTCACCCTTTTTACCCGCGCCTTCTTCCTCCTTGCTTGTCCATTCTCACGCACTCGAGCTCCAGCGCCCAAGTTCACGTCTTTCTTCTCAAACCACTCCAAGCATGTCCGGAGCGGGAGGCAAGTGGATGGTCTCCTCCGTCACGGAGGAGCACATGCAAAGCTATGGGAAGCCGGATATCTGGCCACGGACATCGCGCACCGGCTACCAGATGCGGGCAGATCGTCCCTACGCCCGCACCCCATGGGAGGGTAGTTTTCCTTACCCACTTTGTCCACGGACAGGGATTTCCCCTTCACCCATTTGTCTGCGGGCTCATGTTCTACTACGGGCTGGATTTTCATGGTTTTGCCCCCAATTTCATCCTCAACATCTCGGCGTTTATCATCGTGTGCGAGGCCTTCCTCCGCATCAGGCCCCACTTCGGCCTGTGGCTGAAGACCTTCAATGTTAAACCGAAGGTGGTGATTGGCCAGCAAGCGGAGTGCGGAGGCACCATGGTGGGCAAAATACCTAACGTCACCTGGCTCGAAGGCTCCTATGTGGAGACCATAAAGGGGTGGCAATCGGGGTGGTTCTACATCACCGAGCCGCGCGGCACCAATTGGGTGGTGGCCCTCGAATTTCGATCCGGAATCCCCACGTGGCTCACCTCCTGGAAAGAGAAGGGCATGTCCTGGGGTTCCCTGGTAGAGCTGACCAGACTCCAGACCTGCATCAAGAACATGATGAGCAAGAAAATCAAGCTCATCAATGTGGTCCAGGTCATGCTCTTCCGCCGGATTCTCCCGTGTCAATGACGGGTATTCAACTTGTGGGAGTTCGACCTAGCCGAGCACCAGACGCTGCGAGAGCTCTTCGACACGACACACAAGGACGTCTGGAACATGTTGTTCAAGGGTGCTGAGGTACCTCCTCCCCTTACTGAGGACCGTGGACTCAACACAAAGCGCCACGCCAATCCAGTAAGTTCTTGTATCTCATAGGATATTTATTTGCCCCAGTTTTAATCATGTGCGGGATCTAAGCTTCCATGCCATTAAAAGGACTGGGTGGAGACAGCGGAGCAGATCAATTGCCCAGCCCCCTGCCTGAAGATCCTGCAGATGCTCTCCTAACGGAGATGCTGGTTCCGGTGCCTTACGAGGTGCCGGCGAAGAAGGCCAAGAAGAAGGCCACGGGGACCCGGAAGGGTCTTCGGCGCAAGGTTATATCGGAGTCATCATCCAATAACTCCGACACACCCTCCTCCCACGAAAACGAGGAGGAGGAAGAGGAAAGTTCTCCCCCCTTAGCTGGGGGAGACAAGAAAAGGAAGGCCGACCCAACCGGGGAGGCCGAAGGGTCCAAGAAAAGAAGGACCCTCCTTCCGGACTGCTCCACGACGGCCGCCTACAGCGGCGACGAGTGGTTACCCAGAGAGAAGCCACTGGCAAAGTTGTAAGTATCTGGATACCATAGTAATTCATGGTATGTTTTATTGCACTGCTTCTTCTTACGCCGAATATGATTATGCAGTCCGTCCCGAGCCCGTCTTGACGTATCTTCGTTGGACGGTTCTTTGGACTCGTCGGATATGAATAGCGATTCACTTTCGACCGCCTCGACCCCTTGCCCTATGGACAACGTCGAGGTGTTGTCTAAAAAGGCACCGAGCCGAGGGGAGGTAGTCCTGGGGGCACCTCGAGGCGACCTTCCGGACCCTGGGCGCAAAGGGAGCAAGACTCCCACGGGCTCCAAGTTCGGCCCCTAGCCGAACACTGCGCCGGAACCTTCGGTGGTTCCGGACTCTGGCAGGCGATCCCCCGTTAAAAGGGGCAAGCCGCCCATGCCAGTGGCCTCTGTCCATCCAGAGGCACCGGACAACTTGCTGGAAGCGCTTCGCGGCGCTTCCATCGACGAAGATCACCACACTATCATGAGTGTGGTGATCGAGAAAGTCCAGTCTGCCAAAAATGGACTGACTGAAGCTTGTGCTAGGCTCCTAACAGTCTTTGAGGTAAGCAATCAAAAGATAGGAAAATATTATCGCATAGACAGTAGCCCCTGATGCTCTGTTTGGCGTTCGCGAAGAAAGGCCGAATAGAGGATCAAATAATGACTCAGGAGTCTAATCAGAATACGTCTATGTGCATATGTAGGCTTCACTGCTGGCCGCTACCTCACGTACTGCGGAGGTCGCTGCACTGAAGCAGGACCTTGAGCGGTCTGAAGACGAGCTCGGCCTTACCAAGAGGCAGCTCGAGTAGAGCAAAGGTAAGCAATACCTTGTCTATATATTAAAAATAAATTCAGTTGTAAGTAATAGGATCATTATGAATTTGTCAGGGGCCACAACCGAGGTGGCAACCCTGAAGAAGGCGTTGTCCGAGGCCGAATACAAAGCGGACAAGGAGCGCATTGAGCGGGAAAAGCAAGAAGCCCGGGTAGGCGAGGTGCAGCAAGAGCTCGAGGCTCTCGCCAAAAAACACGAGTCCTTGGAGCTTGACTCTAAGAGGCGAGAGTCCGAGCTTGCGAAGGCGCTCGAAAGCGCACGGAGCGCCAAGGCTGAAGCCCACAAGACCCTCCAGGAGATGGATGCGGTGAAGAAGATAGCAACAGGTAAGGCATTCATTATGCAAAGTGAGCATGTGAAGGAAACTTTCCTTTTACTTACCCGAGTTCGGAGCTCTCCAGGAGCGTTCGCAGATCTTCCCCGCAGTGTACTGGATGCCGTGGAGTTTTACCGAGCTGAGGAGGAGAGCTCGACGGAAAAGTTGTTCTGGTCTCAGTATACTGGGACCGAACACCCAATGCCCTTGAGCGACCAGCTGAAGCAACTAGTCGAGCTTCACAAGGCGGCCGAACAGGCCATGAAGGGTCTTATAGCCTGGATGTGGCATGGCGATCCCCTGCCTAGTAGCTACTTCGATCTGGTGAGGCGCCTCGTAGATGCCTGCCCACGACTTGAAGTTATAAAGTGGTCCGTATGCATCGAGGGTGCGCGCAGGGCTTTTGCCCAGTCGAAGGTGCACTGGGCGAAGCTGGACGCCGTAAAGCTGGTGAAGGAGGGGCCGCCGGAGGGCAAGGAGCATCGCTGCCCGAAATGTATTATGACAGTGTCCTTCCAGCCTTGTGGCGGAGGAATGTGCCAGAGATGTAATTTTTGAATGAACATGCTCATGTGATCCTGTAATATGAAACGAGTTCATTTGCTCTATGCAATGCTTTTTAATTTAAAATATTACCTTCTGTGCGGCCGTTTATAAAATTTGAGAGTTGGCCAGTCGTCGGCTTCTGCCCCCATGTAACTAGTACTGGGGTGTTCGGGATAAACCTGATCACTCTTTATCCCAATTTTGGGTCCTTCGAAGGAGGTGTTCAGCACAATGAACCAGGCAATCAGACTATAAGACTTTATCACTCTCACTTAGCCATAGAAGTCTACAATTTTAAATTTTGGCGAAGCCCCTAGTATTCGGAAGACCGAATTGGGGGCGCTATATACGCCTAAGTCGGGCAAGGCTGACTCCTCGCCCGAAGCGGAAAAAGTCTTTAAGGACTTGAGACCTCTCGAACAACGACCAGCTCTCGCCTTATCATGATAGTTAGTTTCCGGCTATCTCTACTAAGGTGCTCGTCCGGAAGAACCGGGACACAATCGCAGTAGTTCTCCCAATGCTACCTTAGCCGATATAGCGGAACGTAAGGTACCAAAACATGGGAGCCGGGCAAACCCAACTATTGACCCAAGACATGATTCGGAGCTGATGCATATAATGCTATAAGTTCGGGGTGCCGCACTGTCAAAAGTGTTCAGACTTCTCACACTGTATTATGGGGTAAACGAAAGCCCCTGGCGTACTGACCGTACCAGAATGTACGGGTGCAAGTTGTCGTAAATGAACATATAAGAAAAAAAAGGATGAATAATGCAATAATAGACTAATGCTATGCATTGTTATTTAAATAATACATTGAAGTGTACTAATACAAGTAGTGCAATAAGCAGAAAATAGGACTATTTGACATGTCCTATCCAAGGGCAAGCTGCGTATGGATAGTAGAAAGCGGGTATATCGATTATTATTAGAGACCACCTGGGGGTTCCCTTGTACATCTTAGCTTCTTGCCACCTTGGTTGTTCCTTCCCGTAGTGTGTCCGACAATCGTACTGCCGGAAAGGGCTTCCAGAGAGTTAGGTCCTGAAAGAGAAAAAATGATAAAGGTATGCAGCCCCTAGGGCGGTTAAGCCGCATTGCGGGACGTGCCCTGATCGTGCCCCCGCCTATGCCCATGGTATTTTTAGTGCATAATTATGTACGCGTGGCACGGATTTCGTCGCTTGACTGGGATTGGGTCGGGGGCCGAATTGCTAGGCGAGCTCTGAACATGCCAGGCGATCCTGTTGCAGTTTACTCCGGACTCGCTTGACGGTGTCCGGGGGTTGTATCGCCGAATTGGTGATTTGCCGTAAAAGGCTGCTTTGTGCTTCTGCTGCGAGGGTTGCAGTGTGCTCTTCCGTGCGGACCGAGCGTTCTGTGTTTCCATTGACTGTTATGACCCCCCTAGGTCCTGGCATCTTGAGCTTGAGGTATGCGTAATGTGGTACCACATTGAATTTTGCAAATGCGGTTCGCCCGAGCAGTACGTGATAGCCACTGCGGAACGGGACGATATCGAAGATTAACTCCTCGCTTCGGAAGTTGACCGGAGATCCGAAGACCACTTCCAGTGTGATTGAGCCCGTGCAATGGGCCTCTACACCTGGGATGACGCCCTTAAAGGTGGTTTTGGTGGGTTTGATCCTCGAGGGATCTATACCCATTTTGCGCACTGTATCCTAATAGAGTGGGTTTAGGCTACTGTCGCTGTCCATAAGGACTCGAGTGAGGTGAAATCCGTCGATGATAGGGTCTAGGACCAGTGCGGCGGGTCTGCCATGACGGATACTAGTGGGGTGGTCCCTGCGATCGAAGGTCATCGGACAAGCGGACCATGGGTTGAACTTTGGGGCAACGGGCTCAATCGCATAGACGTCCCTTAGTGCACGCTTATGATCCCTCTTGGGAATGTGGGTTGCGTATATCATGTTCACCGTATTCACTTGTGGGGGGAACCTCTTCTGTCCTCCCGTGTTCGGTGGCCGGGGCTCCTCATCGTCATCACTATGCAGCCCCTTGTCCTTGTTTTCAGCATTTAACTTGCCGACCTGCTTGAACACCCAGCATTCTCTGTTGGTGTGATTGGCTGGCTTATCGGGGGTGTCGTGGATTTGACACGAGCGATCAAGTATGCGATCCAAACTAGACGGGCCCGGAGTACTTCTTTTGAATGGCTTTTTCCGCTGGCCGGATCTAGAGCCTCTGAATCCGGCATTGACTGTTGTATCATCGGTGTTATCGCCGTTGTTGCGGCGCTTTTGTCTGTTACGACGTGGTCTGCCATTGGCATCTTTGGTATCCGAAGTGCCCGAATTCCTTGATGTGTTGTTGCTGCGAGCTAGCCAGCTATCCTCGCCCGTGCAAAAGCGGGTCATGAGTGTCGTGAGGGCTGCCATAGACTTCGGCTTCTCCTAGCCGAGGTGTCGGGCAAGCCACTCGTCACGGATGTTATGCTTGAATGCCGCTAAGGCCTCTGCATTCGGACAGTCGATAATTTGATTTTTCTTAGTTAGGAACCGTGTCCAGAATTGCCTAGCCGATTCCCCTGGCTGTTGAGTTATATGGATCAAGTCATCAGCATCCGGTGGTCGCACATAAGTACCCTGGAAGTTGTCAAGGAATGCGTCCTCCAAATCCTCCCAACTATCGATGGAGTCTGCTGGCAAGCTATTCAGCCAATGCCGAGCTGGTCCTTTGAGTTTTAGTGGGAGGTACTTGATGGCATGCAGATCATCACCGCGAGCCATGTGGATGTGAAGGAGGAAATCCTCAATCCATACAACGGGATTTGTTGTACCATCATATGATTCGATATTTACGGGTTTAAAACCCTCCGGTAATTCGTGATCCATAACTTCATCAGTGAAGCATAGGGGGTGTGCGGCGCCTCTGTGCCGGGCAATATCACGACGCAGTTCATATGAGTCTTGTCTGTTGTATTCGGCCCAGCCGGATTTACTTTTAGTGTATCCGGCACGACGGTCATTGTCCCGCGTTGGCGCGCGCCCCCGTGACCCGTATATTGACCTGGCATGTTTTGCCCTGCTGTCCAATACGTCTCCCAGGTCCCGTGTGTTGCCCCGGGCCTTGGTATTTTTGATTGAGTGGTGGCGGGGTGCAGGCTGAACTTCAGGCTGAAACGCCTCTCTGGCTCGACCACGCGGTGGCCGGTTAGCCGCATCGTACACTAGTGATGGAGGTTTCAATACTTCCTCCTCGAGGTGAGGTAGCAACCTGCGCTTTGGGTAACTCTTGGAGGGGCGCTCGAGTTCGTATTCCTCGTCCGCAAGGACTTCGGTCCATCTGTCTGCTAGCAAGTCTTGATCAGCTTGAAGCTGTTGTTGCTTTTTCTTCAGGCTATTTGCTGTGGCCATAAGCCGGCGCTTGAAGCACTCCTGCTCAACAGGATCCTCAGGCACGATAAATTCTTCGTCGCCGGGGCTCACCTCGTCTTTGGAGAGAGGCATGTAATTGTCCTCCTCCGTTCTCCATCTGCTGCCTGCTCTAGAGGGCTAGCTTGTTCACCCTCCCGCTCTACATCGTGCTGGAGGGGATTGTGGTTGTCTTCGACACTATCCGGAGTGTTATTGTCTCTTGTGCTGGTATCACTACTTTTGCTATGGCGGGACTTAGAGCGGCGCTGCTGACGTCGGCGCTTAGGTTGCTTCTTGGAGGGGTCATCCTCCGCTGTCTCCTCGCCATTGCCTTCTTTGGGGGTGTCCACCATGTATATATCATATGATGAGGTGGCGGTCCAGCGCCCTATGGGCGGTAGTTCCTGTTCGTCTCCTGCATTGTCGTCCATACCGTCGATGTCTTCGGAGTCGAAGTCGAGCATGTCGGTTAAATCGTCGAAAGTGGCTACTAAGTGGGTGGTGGGTGGGCAGCGAATTTCTTCGTCGTCCGCATCCCATTCTAGCCGGACATAGATCGGCCAAGGTTCTCCTGACAAGGAGAGAGACCTTAATGAATTTAGCACATCGCCGAAAGGCGAGTGCAGAAAGATATCCGCGGAGGTGAACTCCATGATCGGCGCCCAATCGAATTCGATAGGCACGGATGCAGGCGGCTCGGAGTCCGTGGCCGGAGACGAATCCAGTGGTTCGGCAACACGGCTCTCGTAAGGGGTGAAGTCAGTATCCGGCTCCATCGCCACTGAGAGTGCGGCCTCCATGGCGGGGTCTATCCCTTCGTCCTCGGATGGCGCAATTTGCTCCAGATTGAAGGCCGGAGTAGTTGCAAATGCGATCTCCCGAACACTGTCCGGCGGCAGAGTTACGTCATGCTCATTGTGATTGTGCGGTGCACCTGACATGGGCTCAAATCCGTCGAAGATCAAGTCTCTGCGGATGTCGGCAGTGTAGTTTAAGTTTCCGAACCTGGCCTGATGGCCAGGGGCGTAGCTCTCGATCTGCTCCAGATGGCCAAGCGAATTGGCCCGCGGTGCGAAGCCGCCGAATACGAAGATCTATCCGGGGAGGAAAACCTCACCTTGGACCGCATCGTTACCGATGATCGAAGGGGCCATCGAGCCTTATGGTGACGGCACAGTGGAACTCTCAATGAAAGCACCAATGTCGGTGTCAAAACCGGCGGATCCCGGGTAGGGGTCCCGAACTGTGCGTCTAAGGCGGATGGTAACAGGAGGCAGGGGACACGATGTTTTACCCAGGTTCGAGCCCTCTTGATGGAGGTAATACCCTATGTCCTGCTTGATTGATCTTGATGATATGAGTATTACAAGAGTTGATCTACCACGAGATCGTAGAGGCTAAACCCTAGAAGCTAGCCTATGGTATGATTGTTGTTGTCCTACGGACTAAACCCTCCGGTTTATATAGACACTGGAGGGGGCTAGGGTTACACAGAGTCGGTTACAAGGGAGGAGATCTACATATCCGTATCGCCAAGCTTGCCTTCCACGCCAAGGAAAGTCCCATCCGGACATGGGACGAAGTCTTCAATCTTGTATCTTCATAGTCCAACAGTCCGGCCAAAGGATATAGTCCGGCTGTTCGGAGACCCCCTAATCCAGGACTCCCTCAATGATCAAGTTTATCTATGAACAATACTTGAATCTTCTCTAAATTCTTTTATGTATGATTGGTTATCTTTGCAAGTCTCTTCGAATTATCAGTTTGGTTTCGCCTACTAGATTGATCTTTCTTGCAATGGGAGAAGTGCTTAGCTTTGGGTTCAATCTTGTGGTGTCCTTTCCCAGTGACAGTAGGGGCAGCAAAGCACGTATTGTATTGTTGCCATCGAGGATAACAAGATGGGGTTTATTTCATATTGCATCATTTTATCTTTCTTAAAGCGATACTCTGTTCTCTTGAACTTAATACTCTAGATGCATGCTGGATAGCGGTCGATGTGTGGAGTAATAGTAGTAGATGTAGGCAGGAGTCGGTCTACTTGTTTCGGACGTGATGCCTATATACATGATCATACCTATATATTCTCATAACTATGCTCAATTCTATCAATTTCTCAACAATAATTTGTTTACCCGCCGTGAATACTTATGCTCTTGAGAGAAGCCACTAGTGAAACCTATGGCCCCCGGGTCTATCTTCCATCATATTAGTCTTCCAATACTTAGTTATTTCCTTTGCCTTTTATTTTACTTTGCATCTTTATCATAAAAATACCAAAAATATGATCTTATCATATCTATTAGATCTCACTCTCGTAATTGACCGTGTAGGGATTGACAACCCCTTATCGCATTGGTTGCGAGGATTTATTTGTTTGTGTAGGTACGAGGGACTCATGCGTGGCCTCCTACTGGATTGATACCTTGGTTCTCAAAAACTGAGGGAAATACTTACACTACTCTGCTGCATCACCCTTTCCTCTTCAAGGGAAAACCAATGCAAGTGCTCAAGAGGTAGCAAGAAGGATTTCTGGCGCCATTGCCGGGGAGGTCTACGCAAAAGTCAGCATACCAAGTACCCATCACAACCCTTATCTCCTGTATTACATTATTTGCCATTTGCCTCTCGTTTTCCTCTCCCCCACTTCACCCTTGCCATTTTATTCGCCCTCTCTCTCTCTCTCTATCCTCCCTCTCTTTCTCTATTTGCCTCTTTTTGCCCGTCCCTCGTTTACTTGTGTGTTGGATTGCTTGCTTGTCACGATGGCTCAAGATAACACTAAATTGTGTGACTTTACCAATACCAACAACAATGATTTTATTAGCACTCCGATTGCTCCTCTTACTGATGCTGAATCTTGTGAAATTAATGCTACCTTGCTGAATCTTGTCATGAAAGATCCGTTTTCTGGCCTTCCTAGTGAAGATGCCGCTACCCATCTAAATAGCTTCGTTGATTTGTGTGATATGCAAAAGAAGAAAGATGTGGATAATGATATTGTTAAATTGAAACTATTTCCTTTTTCGCTTAGAGATCGTGCTAAAGCTTGGTTTTCGTCTTTGCCTAAAAATAGTATTGATTCGTGGAATAAGTGCAAAGATGCTTTTATCTCTAAGTATTTTCCTCCCACTAAGATCATCTCTCTTAGAAACGATATTATGAATTTTAAGCAACTTGATCATGAACATGTTGCACAAGCTTGGGAGAGGATGAAATTAATGATACGTAATTGCCCTACGCATGGTTTGAATTTGTGGATGATTATACAAAAATTTTATGTCGGATTGAATTTTGCTTCTAGAAATCTTTTTGATTCGGCCGCGGGAGGCACTTTTATGGAAATCACTTTAGGAGAAGCTACTAAACTCCTAGATAATATTATGGTTAATTATTCTCAATGGCACACTGAAAGATCTACTAATAAGAAAGTGCATGCGATAGAAGAAATTAATGTTTTGAGTGGAAAGATGGATGAACTTATGAAATTATTTGCTAATAAAAGTGTTTCTTCTGATCCTAATGATATGCCTTTGTCTACTTTGATTGAGAATAATAACAAATCTATGGATGTGAATTTTGTTGGTAGGAACAATTTTGGTAACAACGCATATAGAGGAAACTTTAACCCTAGGCCGTATCCTAGTAATTCCTCTAATAATTATGGTAATTCCTACAAAAATTCTTATGGAAATTATAATAAGATGCCCTCTGATTTTGAATCTAATATTAAAGAATTTATTACTTCGTAAAAGAATTTCAATGCTTTGATTGAAGAAAAATTGCTTAAGATTGATGAGTTGGCTAGGAACATTGATAGAGTTTCTCTTGATGTTGATTCTTTGAAACTTAGATCTATTCCACCTAAGCATGATGTCAATGAGTCTCTCAAAGCCATGATAATTTCCATTGATGAGTGCGAAGAAAGAACCGCTAGGATGCGTGCTAAGAAAGATTGTTTTATAAAAGTGTGTTCTTCTAGTTTCCATGATAATAAAGATGAAGATCTAAAAGTTATTGATGTGTCCCCTATTAAATCTTTGTTTTGCAATATGAATCTTGATAATGGGACTGAATATGATCCACCTTTACCTAGACGGCGTTCCAAAAATTTGGAGTCTTTAGATCTTGATGCTAAAATTGTTAAAAGTGGGATTGAAGAAGTCAAAACTTTAAATATTGATGAACCTACTATTTTGGATTTCAAGGAATTTAATTATGACAATTGCTCTTTGATATATTGTATTTCCTTGTTGCAATCCATGCTAAATTCTCCTCATGCTTATAGTCAAAATAAAGCTTTTACTAAACATATCGTTGATGCTTTGATGCAATCTTATGAAGAAAAACTTGAGTTGGAAGTTTCTATCCCTAGAAAAATTTATGATGAGTGGGAACCTACTATTAAAATTAAAATTAAAGATCATGAATGCTATGCTTTGTGTGATTTGGGTGCTAGTGTTTCCACGATTCCAAAGACTTTATGTGATTTGTTAGGTTTCCGTGATTTTGATGATTGCTCTTTAAACTTGCACCTTGCGGATTCCACTATTAAGAAACCTATGGGATGAATTAATGATGTTATTATTGTTGCAACTAGGAATTATGTGCCCGTAGATTTTATTGTTCTTGACATAGATTGCAATCCTTCATGTCCTATTATTCTTGGTAGACCTTTCCTTAGAACGATTGGTGCAATTATTGATATGAAGGAAGGGAATATTAGATTCGAATTTCCGTTAAGGAAAGGCATTGAACACTTTCCTATAAAGAAAATTAAATTACCTTATGAATCTATTATGAGAGCCACTTATGGATTGCCTACCAAAGATGGCACCACCTAGATCTATCCTTGCTTTTTATGCCTAGCTAAGGGCATTAAACGATAGCGCTTGTTGGGAGGCAACCCAATTTTATTTTTATTCCTTGCTTTTTTGCTCCTGTTTATTAATAAATAATTTATATAGCCTCTGTTTTGGTTGTGTTTGTTGTGTTTAATTAGTGTTAGTGCCAAGTAGAACCGTTGGGAAGACTTGGGGAAAGTCTTGTTAATCTTGCTGTAAAAAACAGAAACTTTAACGTTCACGAGAACTGCTGACATTTTTATTTGGAAAGTGATATTTAGTTAACTCTTTTTGCATACGTTTAATAGATAAATTCCTCACGTCCAGCAATTTATTTTAGAATTTTCGGGGTTCCATATCTTGCGTTAGCTACAGATTACTACAGATTGTTCAGTTTTTGACAGATTCTGTTTTTCGTGTGTTGTTTGCTTATTTTGATGAATCTATGGCTAGTAAAATAGTTTATAAACCATAGATAAGTTGGAATAAATTAGGTTTAACACCAATATAAATAAATAATGAGTTAATTACAGTACCTTGAAGTGGTGTTTTGTTTTCTTTCGCTAATGGAGCTCACGAGATTTTCTACTTTAAGTTTTGTGTTGTGAAGTTTTCAAGTTTTGGGTAAAGATTTGATGGATTATGGAACAAGGAGTGGCAAGAGCCTAAGCTTGGGGATGCCCATGGAACCCCCAAGATAATCTAAGGACACCTAAAAGCCAAAGCTTGGGGATGCCCCGGAAGGCATCCCCTCTTTTGTCTACTTCTATCGATAACTTTACTTGGAGCTATATTTTTATTTACCACATGATATGTGTTTTGCTTGGAGCGTCTTGTATTATTTGAGTCTTTATTTGTTAGTTTTCCACAATCATCCTTGTTGCACACACCTTTTTGAGAGAGACACACATGATTCGGAAATTATTAGAATACTCTATGTGCTTCACTTATATCTTTTGAGTTATATAGTTTTTGCTCTAGTGCTTCACTTATATCTTTTAGAGCACGGTGGTAGATTTGTTTTATAGAAACCATTGTTCTCTCATGCTTCACTTAGATTATTTTGAGAGTCCTACAAAACAGCATGGTAATTTGCTTTAATTATTTGAGGCATTCAAGATTAATAAATAAAAAAATTCTTATGAGGGTGTTGAATACTATGAGAAGTTTGAAACTTGATAATTATTTTGAGATATGGAGATGGTGATATTAGAGTCGTGCTAGTTGAGTAGTTGTGAATTTGATAAATGCTTGTGTTGAAGTTTGTGATTCCCGTAGCATGCACGTATGGTGAACCGTTATGTTAAGAAGTCGGAGCATGATGTATTTATTGATTGTCCTCCTTATGAGTGGCAGTCGGGGACGAGCGATGGTCTTTTCCTACCAATCTATCCCCCTAGGAGCATGCGCGTAGTACTTTGCTTCGATAACTAATAGATTTTTGCAATAAGTATGTGAGTTCTTTATGACTGATGTTGAGTCCATGGATTATACGCACTCTCACCCTTCCACCGTTGCTAGCCTCTCTAATACCGCGCACCTTTCACCGATATCATACACCCACCATATACCTTCCTCAAAACAGCCACCATACCTACCTATCATGGCATTTCCATAGCCATTCTGAGATATATTGCCATGAAACTTTCCACCATTCCGTTTATCATGACACGCTCCATCATTGTCATATTGCTTTGCATGATCATGTAGTTGACATTTTAGTTGTGGCAAAGCCACCGTTCATAATTCTTTCATATAAGTCACTCATGCATCATTGCTATCCCGGTACACCGCCGGAGGCATTCGTATAGAGTCATACTTTTTTCTAGTATCGAGTTGTAATCATTGAGTTGTAAATAAATAGAAGTGTGATGATCAGCATTCATAGAGTATTGTCCCAAATAAAAAAAAGAGAAAGGCCAAAGAAAAAAAGAAGGCCCCAAAAAAGGGCAATACTACTATCCTTTTTCCACCCTTGTGCTTCAAAGTAGCACCATGATCTTTATGATAGAGAGTCTCCTTTGTTATCACTTTCATATAATAGTGGGAATTTTTCATTATAGAACTTGGCTTGTATATTCCAACGGTGGGCTTCCTCAAAATGCCCTAGGTCTTCGTGAGCAAGCAAGTTGGATGCACACCCACTTAGTTTATTTTTGTTGAGCTTTCATATATTTATAGCTCTAGTGCATCTGTTGCATGGCAATCCTTACTCACTCACATTGATATCTATTGATGGGCATCTCCATAGCCGGTTGAAAAAAACGCCTAGTTGATGTGAGACTATCTTCTCCCTTTTTGTCTCCTCCGCAACCACCATTCTATTCCACCTATAGTGCTATGTCCATGGCTCACGCTCGTGTATTGCGTGAAAATTGAAAAAGTTTGAGAACATTAAAAGTATGAAACAATTGCTTGGCTTGCCATCGGGGTTGTGCATGATTTGAATACTTTGTTTGGTGAAGATGGAGCATAGCCAGACTATATGATTTTGTAGGGATAACTTTCTTTGGCCATCTTATTTTGAAGAGACATAATTGCTTAGTTAGTATGCTTGAAGTATTATTATTTCTATGTCAATATTAAACTTTTGTCTTGAATCTTTTGGATCTGAATATTCATGCCACAATTAAGAGAATTACATTGAAATTATGCCAAGTAGCATTCCACATCAAAAATTCTGTTTTTATCATTTACCTACTCGAGGACGAGCAGGAATTAAGCTTGGGGATGCTTGATACGTCTCCAACGTATCTATAATTTTTGATTGTTCCATGCTATATTATATTCTGTTTTGGACATTACTGGGCTTTATTATACACTTTTATATTATTTTTCGGACTAGCCTATTAACCGGAGGCCCAGCCCAGAATTGCTGTTTTTTGCCTATTTTAGGGTTTCGAAGAAAAGGAATATCAAACGGAGTCCAAACGGAATGAAACCTTCGGGAACATGATTTTCGGAATGAACATGATAAAGAGGACTTGGACCCTACATCAAGAAATCAACCAGGAGGCCACAGGTAGGGGGCGCGCCCTCCACCCTCGTGGGCCCCCTATTGCTCCACCGACGTACTCATTCCTCCTATATATACCTATGTACCCCAAACTACCAGATACGGAGCCAAAACCCTAATTCCACCGCCGTAACTTTTTGTATCCACGAGATCCCATCTTGGGGCCTGTTCCGGAACTCCGCTGGAGGGGGCATTGATCATGGAGGGCTTCTACATCAACACCATAGCCCTTCCGATGAAGTGTGAGTAGTTTACATCAGACCTACGGGTCCATAGTTATTAGTTAGATGGCTTCTTCTCTCTTTTTGGATCTCAATACAAAGTTCTCCCCCTCTCTTGTGGAGATCTATTCGATGTAATCTTCTTTTGCGGTGTGTTTGTTGAGACCGATGAATTGTGGGTTTATGATCAAGCTTATCTATGAACAATATTTGAATCTTCTCTGAATTCTTTTATGTATGATTGGTTATCTTTGCAAGTCTCTTCGAATTATCAGTTTGGTTTGGCCTACTAGATTGATCTTTCTTGCAATGGGAGAAGTGCTTAGCTTTGGGTTCAATCTTGCGGTGTCCTTTCCAGTGACAGTAGGGGCAGCAAGGCACATATTGTATTGTTGCCATCGAGGATAACAAGATGGGGTTTATTTCATATTGCATGAGTTTATCCCTCTACATCATGTCATCTTGCTTAAAGCGTTACTCTGTTCTCTTGAACTTAATACTCTAGATGCATGATGGATAGCGGTCGATGTGTGGAGTAATAGTAGTAGATGCAGGCAGGAGTCGGTCTACTTGTTTCAGACGTGATGCCTATATACATGATCATACCTAGATATTCTCATAACTATGCTCAATCACGTCCGAAACAAGTAGACCGACTCCTGCGCGCATCTACTACTATTACACCACACATCGACTGCTATCCAGCATGCATCTAGAGTATTAAGTTCAAGAGAGCAGAGTAACACTTTAAGCAAGATGACATGATGTAGAGGGATAAACTCGTGCAATATGGAATAAACCCCATCTTGTTATCCTCGATGGCAACAATACAATACGTACCTTGCTGCCCCTACTGTCACTGGGAAAGGACACCGCAAGATTGAACCCAAAGCTAAGCACTTCTCCCATTACAAGAAAGATTAATCTAGTAGGCCAAACCAAACTGATAATTCGAAGAGACTTGCAAAGATAACCAATCATACATAAAAGAATTCAGAGAAGATTCAAATATTGTTCATAGATAAACTTGATTGTAAACCCACAATTCATTGGTCTCAACAAACACACCGCAAAAGAAGATTACATCGAATAGATCTCCACAAGAGAGGGGGAGAACTTTGTATTGAGATCCAAAAAGAGAGAAGAAGCCATCTAGCTAATAACTATGGACCCGTAGGTCTGAGGTAAACTACTCACACTTCATCGAAAGGGCTATGGTGTTGATGTAGAAGCCCTCCATGATCAATGCCCCCTCCAGCGGAGCTCCGGAACAGGCCCCAAGATGGGATCTCATGGATACAGAAAGTTACGGCGGTGGAATTAGGGTTTTGGCTCTGTATCTGGTAGTTTGGGGGTACATATGTATATATAGGAGGAAGGAGTACGTCGGTGGAGCAATAGGGGGCCCACGAGGGTGGAGGGCGCCCCCCCCTACCTCGTGGCCTCCTGGTTGATTTCCTGACGTAGGGTCCAAGTCCTCTGGATCATGTTCATTCCGAAAATCACGTTCCCGAAGGTTTCATTCCGTTTGGACCCCGTTTGATATATTTTTCTCCGAAACCCTAAAATAGGCAAAAAAACAACATTTCTAGGCTGGGCCTCCGGTTAATAGGTTAGTCCCAAAAATAATATAAAAGTGTATAATAAAGCCCAATAATGTCCAAAACAGAATATAATATAGCATGGAACAATAAAAAGTTATAGATGCGTTGAGACGTATCAGCAGCAAGGTTGTTGCCTCGATTGTTGGAGGATCATTAATGAAGGGTATCTTCGATTTTAATGAACAAGTGATGTCATGGCGGTTTATTACGAACCTGGAAGATGACGTCGTGGCGGTTTACAAGATCTGTGCGAAGGTGTAGAAGGAGGAAATTTTCTAAGTGTTGAAGATTGACATGAACGAGTTCAAATCAATTTGGGGCCTAATGTTGGGGATATTACTATTAAGTATAAACCGGCCATGAGGGGCCGGGTTATGCCCACAAGGAGTTAGTCATGTTTGAAGCCCGTGAAGACAAGCGGTATGGCGCTTTACAGAGGAGATCTACATGAAGGCCCAGGGCCCAAAGGCGGATTAGGGCCCGTAGATATAAACCGCCATATGATATGTAACTTATGTTGTAAGTCAAGGAAAGGTAGAAACCTAGCCGGGCACGTTTATGAGCCGGCTTCGGGATTCTGTAAACCGCCGGGCGTCAACCTCTGTATATAAAGGGACGACCCGGCGGTAGTTTAGGGACAGACAGAAAACGATAACTCGAGAGCCAGGCAAAACGGATTCGCTCCCTGGTCATCGAAACCCAAGCAATTCCATCACAACTGGACGTAGGCTTTTACCTTCATCGTAAGGGGTTGAACCAGTATAATTCCTCGCGTCCCTTGTCCGCTTTAACCCCTTCAAGCTAACCCGTTGCGATGGCTCCATGACTAAGTCCTTTCACGAGGACATCAGCCGTGACAAAACCGCGACACCATAGGAATGCTTTGGGTGTACCAAACATCACAACGTAACTGTGTGTCTATAAAGGTGCACTACAGGTATCTCTGAAAGTGTCTGTTGGGTTGGCATGAATTGAGACTGGGATTTGTCACTCCGTATGACGAAGAGGTATCTCTGGGCCCACTCGGTAATGCATCATCATAACGAGCTCAATGTGACTAAGGAGTTAGCCATGGGATCATGCGTTATGGAACGAGTAAACAGACTTGCCGGTAACGAGATTGAACAAGGTATGGGGATACCAACGATCGAATCTTGGGCAAGTAACATAACGATGGACAAAGGGAATTGTATACGAGATTGATTGAATCCCCGACATCGTGGTTCATCCGATGAGATCATCGTGGAACATGTGGGAGCCAACATGGGTATCCAGATCCCGCCGTTGGTAATTGTCCAGAGAGATGTCTCAGTCATGTCTGCATGGTTCCCAAACCTGTAGGCTCTACACACTTAAGGTTCGGTGGCGCTAGAGTTGTTATGGGAAATAGTATGTGGTTACCGAAGGTTGTTCGGAGTCCCGGATGAGATCCCGGATGTCACGAGGAGTTCCGGAATGGTCCGGAGGTGAAGAGTTATATGGGAAGTCCAGTTTCAGTCGCCGGAATATTTTCGGGGGTTATCGGTATTGTACCGGGACCACCGAAAGGTGTCCGGGGGTCCCCCGGGTGGAGCCACCTGCCACGGGGGACTTAATGGTCTGAATACGGGATCAAGTTCCCAAGGGCCCAAGGCGCCTAGGGTTGAAAACCCTAGGGGGTGGGGGCGCCTCCCACCAAACTTGGGGGTCAAGTTCCCCCCCCCCTTCGCCGCCGCCCCCCTTTAGATGGGATCTAGGGGCGCCCCCTCTCCCCTTCACCCTATAAATAGAGGTGGGTGGGAGGGCAGCCGCACACCTTCCCTGGCGCAGCCCTCCCCCTCTCCAACACCTCCTCCTCCGCAGTGTTTGGCGAAGCCCTGCCGGAGAACTGCAAGCTCCACCACCACGCCGTCGTGCTGCCGGAGCTCTCCCTCAACTTATCCTCTCCCCTTGATGGATCAAGAAGGAGGAGACGTCCTCAGGTTGTACGTGTGTTGAACGCGGAGGCGCCGTCCGTTCGGTGCTAGATCAGATCTTCCGTGATTTGAATCACCGTGAGTACGACCCCATCATCTGCGTTCCTTGTAACGCTTCCGCTTAGCGATCTTCAAGGGTATGAAGATGCACTCCCTCTCTCTCTCTTGTTGCTAGCATCTCCTAGATTGATCTCGATGACACATAGGAAAATTTTGAATTATTACTATGTTCCCCAACAGTTACCACCTTACGTGCCGCTAGTTCGGCTAAGGTAGTAAAGGGAGAACTATTGCGATCGTGTTTCTGGTTCGTCCAGTCAAACACCTCAATAGAGAAAGCCGAAAACTGGCTGTCATGATATGGTGAGAGCAGGTCGGCGATTCGATGACTTACTACAAATCATTTGTGATTTACTCCATGTTACACGAAGGGTTGGTCTTCACCCAGTCATGCGACAAAGGCATCCTAGTCCGGACGGCTGCTTACGCACCAGGGGCTAGTACTTAGCCCCGCTGTCAAACTCCTATAGCTAAGTGAAAGTAATAAAACCGCATAGTCTGATTGCCCGGTTCGCTACACAGACACCTCCTTTATGGACCAAGACGTTGGGTCAAGTGTGATCACGCGCTATACCGAACACCCCCGTAGCATCTACGTGGGGGCTGAAGCTGACGACTGGTAAACTTCCAGAGTTAAAGTGGTTGCACAGGAGGAGAATAAAGGCATAAAATATATTACAAGCCTTGGTTCACAAAACAAAGTTTTAACAGCCCTGATACATTCACTCAAACATAACATCCTTTGAGCATTGGCCCTCTACTATTCGGGCACCCGCTAAGTTATCTTCAAAGTATCTCTCCGGCTTGCGGTGGTCCTTGCCTTCGGGCGGGCCTGCGGTTGTGACATCGGTGGCCTTCATCTTTGCCTAGTGCATCTTGACATGGGCAAAGGCCATCCGCACACCCGCTATGCACGCCGAGCACTTCACAGCTTCAACTCGGGGCAGCGCATCGACAAGTCGCCTCACCAAGCCGAAGTAGCTGCTAGGAATGGGTTCGGCTGGCCAGAGCTAGACTATGAGATCCTTCATGGCCAAGCCGGACATCATATGCAGCTCCGACAGTTGCTTCATCTGGTTGTTCAACAGCGTCGGGTGCTTCGGCGCCAGGAACTGTGACCAGAACAGCTTCTCTGTCGAGTTCCCTCCTGGGCTCGGAAGAACTGCGCGGCGTCGACGGCACTCCTCAGCAGATCCGCAAAGGCATCTGGAGAACTCCATAGATGAGTGAGCAAGGCGTATCCTTTACCCGCAAATATACTCTGCAAAAGACAGGGCTTACGAGTCACTATTTGTCGGCCCGCTGGATCTCTTCACGAGCACCCTCGAACTCGATCCGTGCCTCTTTTGACTCCTGGAGGGCCGTGTCTCTATTTGGCTTGGGCCATAGTCTTCTCCTCCAAGGCCTCGCACTTGCCGGTGGTGTCCTTCAGTTCTTGCTCCACTTCAGCCACCCTCTCCTCGTGCTGGCGGCGGGCGACCTGTTCAGTCTTCAATTTTGCAGCCGCTTTGTCAGCGGCTGCTCTATTCGCCTTCGCCTCCTCCTTGGCTTGGGCAAGGGCACTTGAGGGTCTCAACCTCGGCCGCACCAACTGCACTCATAATCACAACAGTAAATGAGTTCAACTTTTGATTTGCATATCACTTTAGATATATGATCAAACTCTTTAAAAGTACACGCATACCTTGCGTCTCATCAAACCACTTGTTAATGCGGTCGAATTCATCATTGGCCAACTTCAGTTTTCGATTAAGCTCGGAAGCTTCGGAGGCCTGGGCGGTCGCCGCCAGCAGGGGAGCCTGTTATAAAATAGAAACGTATGTCACCTCTTCCGAATACTATGTGATCCTCTGTTCGGCTTTTTCAACACCGGACAGAGTTTCAGGGGCTACTATCTATATACAGGTATATTTCCTTTATATGAAAAAGCGTCTAGAGCATTACGTCGCATACCTCGAAGCCTGTTAGCGGGCTGGTGAAGGCTTCGTTCAACCCGCTCTTGGCAGACTGAACCTTCTGATGGGTGCGGTGCTCCTCCACGATGGAAGCACGTCG
Source organism: Triticum aestivum (assembly GCF_018294505.1). NCBI lineage: Eukaryota > Viridiplantae > Streptophyta > Magnoliopsida > Poales > Poaceae > Triticum > Triticum aestivum. The sequence continues at coordinate 255,602,284 of NC_057794.1, forward strand.
CAGTGCTTCCACCAGAGTATTCGACGCCTCTGGAGCCGATGCTCCCCCCTCTTCCAAAGGGGGTTGCTCGCCCGATTCCGGAGCCACGTTGGTCTCCGGAATAATGTCCGGCTGGGGGCCGGCCTGGTCAAGGCCCCCACCGTCGGTCTCCATGGGGGTCGCACCCCCGATGTCTTCGGCCGCCGAGGTATTACCCTCGGGCGCCGTCTCGCCAGCCTCGCCCACCTCTTTGCGGCCTAGAAAGGTCCTTCGGGACAACACCTCGGTGTCATCCGTGATGATTGGCGAAGGGGCTCGCGGGGGCATCTCGCTCTCTGCCATCTCTGGTGGCAGAGAACTCCCCTCAGATAGCGAAGGGTCAGGGAGGTCGCGAGCAGGGCTGAAAAACATATAGTATAATATGTTATATTATGAAAACATAGTGGACCGAAGACATATAATAGATCTTTGGGTGCTTACGATTCGGCCAGGGGCTTCACCCTGGGAAGCCCCTTGGGGATAGGTTCGGCCTCCAAATCCGAACCATCCGAGAGGGTCATCTTCCCCCTCTTGGGCGCCTCCTCCTTCGTGTCTGTGGAGGCTTCCCTCTTCTTCTTCTTCCCCTTAAGAGGGGAGTCACTTTCCACCTCCTCCTCCTCGTCGTCTTCGTCTCCCTCGTGGGAGGAGGGGATTTTGGTCTCTCTGAACACTGCGTCCGAAGGACCCTTGTGGAGGAGGCCGCCCTTGGCCTACTTGCCCTTCTTCTTCTTGGCCTTCTTCTCCGACGCCTGATAAGGCACCGGGACCAGCATCTTCGTCAACCGGGGTTCGGCCGGGTCTTCAGGCAGTGGGGCCGGACACTTAATCCGCTCAACCTTTGCTATCCAGCCCTGTACAAGAGACAAAAACTCATTATGTTTGAGGAAATTATGACCGAATGTATATTTGGGAAAATCATACTTACCGATGTGGCCGAATTCTCGCTGTCGAGACCGATGTCTTCGGTCTCCTTCAGCCATGCTTTTTGGGCCTTGAACAATAGCTTCCAGATGTCTTCGTGCGTTGTGCCGAAGAAGTGCTTCAAGGTCCGAGGATCTTCTGGATTGAACTCCCACACGTGAGAGGGCCGGAATTGACATGGAAGAATCCGGCGGAAGAGCATCACCTGAATTATGTTAGTGAGATTTGTGCTCTTACTTATCATGTTTGTGATGCGCTTTTTCAGCATCAACACTTCTGATGTGGATCCCCAGTCCAAACCCTTAGCGGTCCATGAGGTGAGCCGCATAGGGGGCCCGGATTTGAACTCAGAGTGGCCGCCCACTTGGTGTCGCGGGGTTCGGTGATGTAGAACCACTCCTGCTGCCACACCTTGACAGTCTCCACGAAGGCCCCCTTAGGCCAAACAGTGTTGGGGAGCTTGCTCACCATGGTGCCGCCACAGTCCGCATGCTGCCTATCGACCACCTTCGGCTTCACATTGAAGACCTTGAGCCATAGGCCAAAGTGTGGGGGGGATGCGGAGTAGCGCCTCACACACGACAATGAACGCCGAGACGTGAAGGAAAGAATTCAGGGCTAGATCATGGAAATCTAACCCATAGTAGAACATGAGGCCCCGGACGAAGGGGTGGAGGGGAAGCCCTAGCCCGCAGAGGAAGTGGTGGATGAATACAACTCTTTCGCCGGGCTCCGGATTGGATGACTTGGTCCTTGGCAGGGAGCCTGTGCGCGATGTCTGCAGACAAATACCCCGCCCCTCGGAGTTCCTTGACATCCTTCTTGGTGACAGAAGAGGCCTCCCACTTGCCCTTTGAACCGGATCTAGACATGGCTGGAAAGGCTGGTGGCGGTGGGAAAGATTGAAGTTTGGGCGCTGGAGCTCGAAGATGGGAAAACAGGAGAAGGAAGAAGGCGTGGGGAAAATAAGGGAATCTTTATCCTCTTATATAGGCTGTGAATATCAAACGCCTCCCCTCAAGCCTTGAAACTCGCCTATTCCCGAGGGGTCGTGCAAATGGCACGGTTGGATTACCCAAAACCGTATTGATGAGGATCCCATAATGGGCGGGCACGATCTCTGTTTTGACAAGACGTGCCAATAGAGGTTGTGCCTCGAAACACGAAGCGGGAGGTGTCAAAATGGTTCGAAATGTTAAGAGGCCAAACATGAATTTTCGCCAAAAAAAGTTGTCAGTGAAAAGATACTATTTTATTTGGTATCTTACCTTCATGACCAAGGGTTGCCGCAATTAAACAGAGTCGGATACAGTTCTTTTATTTAGAAGATTGCTTTGAAGTACTCAGGAGGAGGAACCCGCCTTGCAATGCCGGAGACAATACGCATGCCGAACATATCGTCATTGAAGACTGGTTCAGGGGCTACTGAGGGAGTGATTAGGGGGTCCTCGGGTGTCCGGGCTATGTGACATGGGCCGGACTGTTGGGCTGTGAAGATATAAGGCAGGAGGCCTTCTCCCGTGTCCGGGTAGCACTCTCCTTTGCGTGGATGGTAAGGTTGGTGTCCGGATATGTAATTTCCTTCCTCCGTGAACCGACTCTGTACAACCCTAGGCCCCTCCGGTCTGTATATAAACTGGAGGGTTTAGTCCATAGAGGCTATCGGAATTCATATAGGCTAGACTGCTAGGGTTTAGCCATTACGATCTCAAGGTAGATCAACTCTTGTAACCCCTACACTTATCAAATACAATCAAGCAGGACGTAGGGTTTTACCTCCATTAAGAGGGCCCAAACCTGGGTAAACATCGTGTTCCCCCTGTCCCTTGTTACCTTCGATCCTCAGATGCATAGTTCGGTACCCCCTACCTGAGATCGGCCGGTTTTGACACTGACACCGCCCACAACTCTTTGTGTTCTACTCGTGCATATCATCTACGCATAGACCTGGCTTAGATGCCACTGTTGGGGAACATAGCATGCAATTTCAAAAAATTCCTACGCTCACGCAAGATCTATCTAGGAGATGCATAGCAACGAGAGGGGGAGAATGTGTCCATGTAGCCTCGTAGATCGAAAGCGGAAGCGTTTGACAACGCAATTGATGTAGTCGAACTTCTTCTCGTTCCGACCGATCAAGCACCGAATGTATGGCACCTCCGAGTTCTGTACACGTTCAGCTCGATGACGTCCCTCGAACTCTTGATCCAGTAAAGTGTCGAGGGAGAGTTTCGTCAGCACGACGACGTGGTGACGGTGATGGTGACGTGATCCACGCATGGCTTTGCCTAAGCACTACGTGAATATGACCAGAGGTGTAAACTGTGGAGGGGGGGGCACCGCACATGGCTAACAACTATTGATGTGTGTTCCAGCGGTGCCCCCCTCATATATATAGGTTGGAGGGGAGGAGAGGCAGCCAACGGGGTGCCCCAAGTAGGAGGAATCCTACTTGGGGCCACCCCAATTCGGCCTCCCCGCTTTCCATATCCACTGGAGGGGGAAGGAAGGAGGAGGGAGGAGGGAAGGAAGGGGGAGGCCGAATCCCTCCCCTTCCTTTCCCCTTCTCCTCTTTCCTTCCCCTCCCAATTTGGCCTACATGGGGCACACCAGCCCCCATAGGGGCTGGTCTGTCCCCTTCTTGGCCTATTAGGCCCATGTAGTTGCCGGGGGGATGCCCAGAACCCCTTCCGGTGACCCGATATGTACCCGGTACCCTCGGAACACTTCCGGTGTCTGAATATTATCGTCCAATACATGAATCTTTACCTCTCGACCATTTTGAGACTCCTCTCCATGTCTATGTTCTCATCCGGGACTCCGAACAACATTCGGTCACCGAATCACATAACTCATATAATACAAAATCATCATCGAACGTTAAGCGTGCAGACCCTATGGGTTCGAGAACTATGTAGACATGACCGAGACACCTCTCCGGCCAATAACCAACGGCGGAACCTGGATGCTCATATTGGTTCCCACATATTCTATGAAGATCTTTATCGGTCGTACCATAATGACAAATACGTTATTCCCTTTGTCATCGGTATGTTACTTGCCTGAGATTCGATCGTCGCTATCTTCATACCTAGCTCAATCTCGTTACCGGCAAGTCTCTTTACTCGTTCTGTAATACATCATCCCGCAACTAACTCATTAGTCACATTACTTGCAAGGCTTATTATGATGTGCATTATCGAGAGGGCCCAGAGATACCTCTCCGATACTCGGAGTGACAAATCCTAATCTCGATCTATGCCAACCCAACAAACACCTTCGGAGATACCTGTAGAGCATCTTTATAATCACCCAGTTACGTTGTGATGTTTGATAGCACACAAGGTATTCCTCCGGTATCCGGGAGTTGCATAATCTCATAGTCAAAGGAATATGTATTTGACATGAAGAAAGCAATAGCAATAAAACTGAACGATCAATATGCTAAGCTAATGGATGGGTCTTGTCCGTCACATCATTCTCCTAATGATGTGATCCCGTTCACCAAATGACAACACATGTCTATGGTTAGGAAACTTAACCATCTTTGATTAACGAGCTAGTCTAGTAGAGGCTTACTAGGGACACCGTGTTTTGTCTATGTATCCACACATGTATCAAGTTTCCGGTTAATACAATTCTAGTATGAATAATAAACATTTATCATGATATAAGGGAATATAAAATAACAACTTTATTATTGCCTCTAGGGCATATTTCCTTCAGTAAGAGCGGGATAGAAGTGCGGAGTAGGTAAGCCATGCGTTGCAGGAGGGAGAGTCGAGGTCAAGGACACCGCGACATGATCCTCGATGGGTAGGTCCTTGAGATGGGAGGAGGAGAAGGTGGGCGCGGCAAAGGAACTCTCATCAGAGAGGAAGGAGCGTGATACAACTATGATGATGAGAGGGGTGGGTAGGGCGGCGGTGGCTTATGACGGGACAAAAGCGACGGCGGCTGCGACTAGGGGTGGAAGAGAAGGGGCAACAATGGCTTGGGAAGGAAGAGACGACATCCAAGGGTAGAGATGGAGGCGGTGGTGGTGGCTTAGGAGGCATGGTGGCGACCTAGGGCAGAAGCGATGAGATCGCGAAGGAAACTGATACCATGTAGAAAGGATATTAGATGCAACTCAATTGTATTCATCTAAGTCATTTACAATATATACATGAGATGTCTTGCGTGACAAACCAACTATCCCTACCAAATCTCTAGAAGTTAAAATATGCATGACTAGAGATAAGAGAGAGAACAATTGGGAGATATGTACAAATATGTCACGTTCAACAGCCTGCCTCGTCGGAATTTGCCCATCGTTAAGCACCAATCAAAGTTAGTAGAAGCACCAACATGTTTCAGTCATGCTTCTGTTTTGCACCATTATCTTTCACATGTACATCTGAGGATGGTTCATCACGTTGTAGCCGACTGAATTATATATCACTTTTATCTGTGCAGTTCTCCTTTTGAGAACAGAATGACTATAATTTGTGTATGGAGCAAAGGCGTCGATCAACATGGCAGATTAATTAATTGGTTTCGAAAAGGAAAGCATATAAGTTGCTCAGCAAAACAATTTTTGTCGTGTAAATATTGGTTGTATTTTACCGATATGCATGGTTGAACATTACTACTTATGTTACCTGAGTAGTAATGTAAGATGAAGTGAAACATGGTGGACATGGTTTCAGAGCTTGCGGAGAGATGTCAAGGGTGATGTTGAGGCCGGTGGCGAAAGAAATGGCCAAATGCGGTTCCTCAACACTAGCGGGAAAGAAGGCCCATGGGTTACCGTAGGGCAATGCAGTGTGTATTACTGGGTTCCATTTTCAACTTGAGAAGAACTCATGAACGATATGTGCACGATTCATCTGTCCATTTATTTGATCCTTCCTTATTCCACTCACTCAGGTTCATTTACTCACGCACTTACCCATAGTTTGATGTGTTGAGAAATTTTGACCTTAATTCTAATGTGGAATATCTTATATATCCATAAACCTCAGATATTCTTTTCAGCAGAACATGATCATTATGTTTATATATGCAACTAGTAAAAAATTTAAACTGCTCGTGGCAACGCATGTGCATTCTACTAGTTACTAGTAATAACGTAGGATTGTCATATGGAAACCCAAAAAATGTTTTCCAGCCGCTCAAGCTTTTCTTTACCTTAATTCGATCTATGTTCACCATGATTTTAAGTGCACGTGTTTTTTATTGAACACCGTACAGACGCAAGCGCTCATATACACGCGCATACACCCACCCATATGAATGCACACACGCATACCCTACCTCTATGAGCATCTCCGAAGGACTGAGCCGACATATCATCTTGAAATTTACGAAGTCGCCGTAGGCACCTCGTCGTCGACGGGAACGTCTCCTCCCACTGAATGCACATCGCCGGAAATAAGCTTATACACTAGAGCACTAATTTTATTTTGCGGGGAGTTGAAAAATCAATTCCACCATTTTTTTGAGAATAATCAGTTCCACCATTTTTTTTTAGAAGTATTAATTCCACCATTTATTTAGGGGTATCAATTCCACCAAAGTCTCATCGTCCTACATCTGCAATGGGCCGAAACTCCGTCATAAAAAGTTCAGCCCAACACCACTCGGACCCCCCACCACAGAGCTATAAAATAGAACCATCTCCAAACCCTCGCAAACCCTAGTCCCCCCACACCAACCACCCTTCTCCCGCCGCCGCCCCGCGAAGCAAAGCAGGAGGAGCAGGATGCCGGCGGGCCACGGTCTGCGGTCGCGGACGCGCGACCTGTTCGCGCGCCCGTTCCGGAAGAAGGGTTACATCCCGCTCACCACCTACCTGCGCACCTACAAGGTCGGCGAGTACGTCGATGTCAAGGTGAACGGCGCCGTGCACAAGGGTATGCCGCACAAGTTCTACCACGGCCGCACCGGACGCGTGTGGAACGTCACCAAGCGCGCCATCGGCGTCGAGATCAACAAGCAGGTATATATCGATCCCGTTTTCTTCCCTCGCGGCTGTGCTGGCACAGATTCTGTCGATCTGCGTCCCTGAGGTACTTGCTTCACAGTGATGCCGCCGTCGTGGCAGGCTCCCATTTGTAGGATTTGTTCAACTGATTGTTGTTTGCAATTGCGATTCTGTTTATTTAGTAGCTGTAATGGGCTTTTACAGCCTCTTGTTGGAAGGCTTGACATTCTTAGATCTGCCTGCTTGGTAGGTGTCGCATACAGAGGATTTAATGGCGATAGTGTGGGTTAATGCTTGTGCGGCTGCAGTCATCCAACGTTATCATGTTTTATATGCTCTGAAGATTCATTATGGTTGTAGTAATCCAAGATGTTGTTTTGTCATCAGTATGGGAACAAATGGTAGCTAAGGCGAGGAGGGTTGAAGCTGAAGTTGTTCAGTGTTTGTTGTACACACATGTTCCCTCAAATGGTTTTAGCTGCTTCCATTGCATGGAATACTAAATTTGGACTGTCCCAGCTTTACAATTCTATTAGTTTCGTCTATTGATTGTTGTGTGATTAGAGACTGATAAAGTGTTGAGTGCATTTACAATTATGGCATATTGAAGATTACTGCTTTGCTGAGCAAACAGTCCCCTAGGATTTCTGCCCAACAAAGATCATAGTAATCCATTCTGCTGTGGCCCTGTATACTAGCATGTTATCTCTTTTCTGAAGTAGATAAGATCCATTCTGTTGTTAGTGTTAAGATATGTATGTTTTGCCCTTTGTTTTCTTTGAACTACACCTCAGGTTATATGGCTGTATTGTGCTCTAGTGGAACATACTATTTTATCGTAAAATTTCATGTAGACTCAAGTTCAGGACTAATATATTTACAATCACAATCCTGTTTACATTGTCCAGGTTGGAAACCGCATTATCAGGAAAAGGATCCATGTCCGTGTTGAGCATGTGCAGCCATCCAGGTGTGCGGAGGAGTTCCGCCTGAGGAAAGTGAAGAATGACCAGCTCAAGGAGGAAGCCAAGGCACGTGGTGAGGTCATCAGCACCAAGAGGCAGCCGCTCGGCCCTAAACCTGGGTTCATGGTTGAGGGTACCACAATCGAGACCGTCACTCCCATTCCGTACGATGTGGTCAATGATCTCAAGGGTGGTTACTAGGGTGTTTGGGTTATCTGCCTGCACAACCAGTTCAAATCTATGGTGCTCTTATGGGTTGGATTTGCTCTCTGAGCAGTAGTCTGGGTTGGGTCTTTATTCATGTCAAGAAGATTTTCGGTGTAGGTTGCTATCATGAGTTTTGCAGAAATGCTATACTGTGCTATTTCCTTAAGAATGATGATGTGCTCTTTTGAACTATGTAGTTACATTGCTTACCTCCGAAGGTTCTCTTTGCCTCTACAGCCTTGGTACTGCAGAGCTGCTGCAGCTTGCTGTTTGTCTTTTGAACTTTGACCCAATCGATTCAATTACTTCTCAGTGCATTTTGTATATTACGTACTTGCTTGATCTACATCTTGTTTGCACGCCATAGCTTGGGGGATTGCTTCTCCGCTTGCTTGTTCCATGATGATTCTCATTGTTTGATGTGGATTGGCAACTGAGAGCAGTCAAAGTTCTTGAGTTGGCTTGTCGCTGCTCTATAACAGTACACCGCTGTGGCAGACGAATTTGTTGCTATTAGGGTGTTTGTCTGGACAATTTGAACATACCCATTTGTCCCTCGTTTCACACTTGTCCGCTTGTTGGAACTTCACCATGAGATGTTTTGCACTTCCTTTATGTTGACAAGTAATTCATTTGCTAGTTGAGCTTGGCAGTGAAATTATTTATAGTAGAACAAAGAGCGCAAGGACTCATTGTTGGATGAAGTTGAACGGAACAAGTAGATGGAATGATCAAGTTGTATCGCTCAAAGAACCCCAATCTTGCATAAAGGAAAAAAGATGACTCGAGCTCTCAATAATCAATTCAGGGTAGATGGAGGGTGAGGAAAGTGGAGGGTCAACTCAAGTATTCTTCGGTTGACCGCTTGCTTATCTTATCAAACGCACAACTTTAGACTGGTTCAAGGCTGGTGCCAAATGCCTTGAATCACTATCTATTTAGTTTTTTTTTTTGTGTTCTAGCTGTTTTGTTGTTGTTTTCTTATTTCAAGTCGGTCGGAACCTTGTACTATAATGATCACATGCTGCTCTCCTGCATGGTTCGAAGGATCACCAAGGAGTCTAGAATCATGTCGGCTGACATGGATTGAAATGGATGCCTTCCGACACCAATGCGTGCCATGACAATTGATTCATTCATTTACTAACTTTGTTTAAATTGTGTGACTTGTTGAATTGTTTGCCATGCAAAACATTATCGTTAAATTGTTTGAGATGCTATATCTACCATTTAGTAGTTGCCGATTATTTCCCTTTAAATAGGTTATTGTTCGTGCTCAAATGGATGAAAAATTCTTTACAAAAGAATAGGGCCTACAAGTAGGGGACGCCCTTGGGTATTAATGCTTTTTTTTTGGAAAGAAAGACACGTTTTATTCATTAGAGATAACCCTTACATCGTTTATCGGAATTGGTACAATATCACTATTTGCTCTTTAAACCATTCAGAAATGAAAGAAAATTTAGCCATTTTGGCCAGTTCATGAACGGCTTTATTTACTTCTCTGTTACAATGCTCAAATTTAAAAATTAGAAAATCACAAGCTAAATGGAAACAATCATAAAAAATAGCCGCTGCTGCTCCCGAAGATCGTCCTCCTTCCTCCATGATGTCGATCACCTCTGTATTATCCGAGTTTATAATAATACGGTTGCATCCTGTCCTCTGCGCCAGTAATATGCCAAATTTTAGGGCCAGAGCTTCAACCATCAGTACATCCGCACACCAGTCAATCTTACCATTTTCCCCAGCGACGAACCTTCCTTTATCGTCCCTTAAGGCCGCCCCCAGCATACCCCCAGAAATTTCATTTCCCTCAAGTGCTCAAATAAGATTACTAGTGACTCTTGGCAACTGATTAATGTGTATGGTCCACAGCCTCACAATGAGAAGATTTCTTTTCTTAATGACTTACAACTGTTATGCATGAACTCCCCCGATCCTCTGATTTTAGTGGGCGATTTCAACTTGATTGCTGCTGCTGCTGACAAAAGCAATGGTAATATCAATAGAGGGTTGATCAATGCATTCAGAAACTTTATGAACCGGTTGGAGCTCAAGGACATGTATTTGCATGGTAGGAGATATACTTGGAGCAATGAGCAACTGCACACTATCCTGGTCAGGCTCGACAGGGTTCTTTATAATCAACCTTGGAATGAACTTTTCCCCAATGCTCTGTTACAAGGCCTTTCCTCCGCTGATTCAGATCATTGTCCACTCCTGCTTTCAAGTAATGCTCTGTTCAAGCCACAGAGAAGATTCATGTTTGAAAATATGTGGGTACGGCTAGAGGGGTTCAATGAAGTTGTTACTGCAGCTTGGGATAGGGCTACTAAGTCGAGCAATCCGTACACCAATTTGCATAACAAATTGTCCTTCACTGCCAAGAAGCTCAAGTCTTGGGCTTCCTCTCTGCTAAGTGATATTCAGTTAAGGACCAGAATTGTCCACGAACTTATCTTACAGCTGGATATTGCTAGAGATAACAGGATGCTCACCCCCGAAGAGCACACTTTCAGAGGCAAGTTAAAGATGATGAGCCTCGGCTTTGCTGCCTTGGACAGATGTATGTTTCGTCAACGTTCCAGATTTCTCAGGCTCAAGGAGGGAGACTGCAACTCTCGGTTTTTTCACTTGAAGGCCACTGCTAGAAGAAGGAAAAATTTCATTACTTCTATCTTAGTTCAAGACACCGAATATACTGACCAGCAAAACAAAGAGGAGCATATCTGGCAACATTTTAATGATCTTCTTGGCACTTATCAACCCAGGAACTCTTCTTTAAACCTCGAAGCTCTTGACCTCCCTACCTGTGATCTAGCTTCCCTTGACCTTGCATTTTCGGAGGAGGAAATCAAAAAGGCTATTTTTGATATGCACCCAGAGAAGGCCCCTGGTCCTGATGGTTACACTGGCCTCTTCTTTCGCACCTGTTGGGATACTGTCAAATATGACTTGATTGCTGCTTTGAGACACTTCCAAGGGCTGAACACGCAAAACTTATTTCTGCTTAATAGTGCTGTTATTGCGTTGCTTCCAAAGCACCAGGGTGCTGTTAGGCCTCAAGATTTTAGGCCCATTAGCCTAATCCACTTCTTCGCAAAATTAATTGCCAAGATGATGGCTGCCAGACTACAACCATGGATGAACAAGCTAACCTCCCCATGTCAGAATGCATTCATTAAAGGGCGAAGCATACATGATAATTTTGTCTATGTTCAGGCAATGGCTAAGACCCTAAGACAGAAAAAAATCCCCTCTGTTATGCTTAAGTTGGATATAACCAAAGCCTTTGATTCAGTTTCATGGGAGTTTCTGCTTAAGCTACTGCAAGGTCTGGGTTTTGGGCCGAAGTGGAGAGGATGGATATCGGCCCTCTTTTTCTCTGCTTCCACAAGAATATTAGTCAACTCCAAATGCACTCAACAAATCCTCCATCGTAAGGGCCTCAGGCAAGGAGATCCCCTCTCCCCGCTGCTCTTTGTGCTTGTGGTGGACTGCCTTGGCAGGTTGATGGACAAAGCACAAAGGAACAACATCCTATCCCCTCTGGGTAACCAACTTGTTAAACACCGTGCATCTATTTACGCAGACGATGTCATCATTTTCCTCAAGCCTGAGATGCATGATTTTGGGGTTGTAACTGAAGTGCTGAAGCTTTTTGGTGAAGCAACCGGTCTCATCACTAACCTGGCTAAAAGCAAGATCCTTCCTATTCGGTGTGACGACCTTGACCTTACTCCCCTGCAGCTGGCTCTTGGATGCCAGTTGGCTAGCTTCCCCTGCACTTACCTTGGGATGCCTCTATCTGATAGGCGGTTGAAGCTCATTGACTTCCAAGACCTGCTTGACAAGTTAATTAAGAAGATTGCGGGTTGGAAGGCTAGGTGGATCTCCTCCACTGGAAGAATGGTACTCGTGAGGTTTGTACTTTCGGCAATGCCAATTTTCATGCTTCTGGCTGTTCATCAACCGAAATGGGTCATCAAGCAAATCGATAAGCTACGTCGTGCTTTTTTATGGTCTGGCTCTGATGCTGTCTGCGGTGGCAAGTGCCTTGTCCGCTGGACCCAGGTGTGCTCACCCATCTCTGTAGGCGGGCTTGGCATCCATGACCTTCAAGCTCAGGGGCGGGCGCTTAAAGTACGCTGGCTTTGGCAAAGCATCACAGATCCGGATAAACCATGGCAAGGTCTGCAGCTCCCTGTTGACAAGCACGTTAAGGCTCTTTTCATTGCTTGTACCTCCATCAAAATTGGTAGTGGTATTAAGATATCCTTTTGGCACGATCACTGGCTCAACGGTGAGATTCCAGCTGTTTCGTTTCCTAACCTTTTCAAGCATAGCAAAAACAGAAGAATATCGTTGGCTGAAGGACTCACCAATAGAAAATGGGTCACTCTTCTCAAGCGCAACCCGGGCACCGAGGTGTTGCGCGAATACATTGACTTCTGGCACAGATCCAGTGTGGTCACTTTCTCCAACCTGGAGGATGAGTTCATTTGGAAATGGTCAGCGGATGGAAGATATAATGCTAAGTCAGCTTACCCATGTCAATTCTGGGGCAGGATTGATTCTCCTCTTCCTGAGATCATTTGGCATATCAAGGTTCCACCAAGAATAAGATTCTTCAGTTGGCTCTTTGTACAGGGCAAATGTTTGACTGCGGACAACCTTGCGAAGCGAGGTTGGCCTCACAACCCGATCTGTCAATTATGCCACTTAGGGTGGGAGGATGGTCTGCACCTTGTATCTAGTTGCCCCTTCACGGCTGGTATTTGGGGCTATTGCCTGGCAATATATAATTTTCCATTCAACCTCTTACCTATTGCTCATACTGGCTCTATATTGGACTGGTGGTTAAAGGCTCTGGATGGTACAGGCAGGAAAAAGGACCTATCATCACTTATAATGACGGTGTCCTGGCAGGTTTGGAAAGAAAGAAACAGCCGCATATTCAACAACAAGGCAAACCACTTCCTGAAGGTCGCTGAGAACATTATCAATGAGCTGAATTCTTGGAGAATCGCTGGATTCAAAGGAGCACAATGGACAGGCGCGAGATAATTTCTTTCTTTCTTTCTTTCTTTTTCTAGTGTACATTTGTATAGCTTTTCCTTCCCCTTTCTGGCCTTCAGCCGTCCTGAACCTTGACCTGTATTTCTTGGGGTGTCTCATCCTATCTTAATGAATGAAATCAGCACAATGCTGTTTTTCGTCAAAAAAAAAAAGTTATGGTCAAAAGAAGCATCAACGTTAAGTTTCACACACCCCGTTGAGGGGCAAGACCATCCCCTTCTCTTCGTGGAAACCTTCGGCGAGGAGGCAATAACAAAGTTGGTTGTAAGAGCACGTATCACAAGTAATGCTTATGGTGAAGTTGGTCTTAAAAACACACTCGGATTCAAATTGGCCACCGTCACATGATAAAGAATTTATCTATAGTTTGAAGCGTTCTAATGCTTCGGGGTTGTGGGGTCGCTGAGGGCCTGTAAGGTTGTGTTTTGTTCCTGTTTAGTTTTATTTCCTGTTCTCTTTTTTATTTATTTTTAAACATTTTAAATCATGAGCGTTATTTAATTTGTGAACATTGAAAAGCAATGAATAAATAAAATTCACAATGTTTTCAGATTCATTAATATTTATTACATTCATGGATACTTTTGAAGTTAACAATCATTTTAAAGTTTGTGAACATTTTTAAATTTGAGAACTTATTTAACAAAGTTGCAGACAACTAGACACGCCGTAAAGAAGCAAACGCAGGTAGGAGAAGAAAAACCAAAGAATCAGTGATTCAGAGGGCAAGAACGCAAACAAACTCTGCAAAGTTTTCCCTACAAAAAAAAAACTGTGCAAAGTTTTGGCTGGAAATGGCAATCGATATATTCCCGAACAACCCCGAGTCGTCCAATGCATCAAGCACCAGCTTCAGGGCGTGAAACGTGACAACTATGCCCTCCCCTCCCTCCGGCTCAATCACAATCTTTTCTACGAACAATGGGAGAATGCTCTGGTTCTCCGAGCGTTCGCCCCCTCCTGGCAAAACGAACAAGCCGAAACCTCCCACAAACTACACAACGTACGGCTTTCATCTGCCATCAGCACCGTAGCGCGGCGGCGGCCTCGTGCACGAGCGAGCCCGTGGCGTGGGCGACGCCGTGCGCCGCCCGCTCGGCGGCCTCCCTGCACGACCCGGACTTGGACATCCGCCAGTTGTCGGGCTGGAACAGGTCGGGGCCCATGCGGAGGTACGTGAAGGCCACCATCCGGTCCTCCTCGGCGCGCTCCACGGCGGTGCCCACCACCTGGTCGTGCGCCGTGTCGTCGTACCGGGGCAGCGCGTTCTCGCCGGCCAGGCCGATGCCGGCGCCGCGGGAGGCCGCGGCGACCTGTCGCACGAGGCCCTCGGGCATGCACTGCGCGTCCTGGGGCTGCTCGTGGTCGCGCATCTCCACGCAGGTGAAGTTGAGCACCGCGCCGTGGCGGGCCAGCATGCGCGCGATGGGCTGGTACCCGTCGTGGTGCCTGGTGTTGTAGTACCCCCGCGGTGAACTCCGGCGCTTGGGATCTGGTGCCGTAGTGCCAGTGGATGCCGGCCACCTTGGCGGAGAGGTGTACGCCCGGCGTGCTGGCGAACACGGACGTCGCGCCCGACAGCACGCGGTCGCCGTGGTCCTGGAGCATCTGCGGGTACCAGGACATGAAGAAGTGACCGTACTGGCTGTCCCAGCCGCCGCCATCCTGACGGAAGAAGAGCGTGTCCTCCGGCCAGCTGAGGTAGTCACCGGCGTCCGTTGGCCCGGTGAAACCGCACTCCGGCTTGCCCGCCGCCTCGGCTGCTGCCATCAGGCTGCTAAGGGCACGTACAATAGTTGATAAGATAGTCTTAAGTTTTGATCTTGCATGTAATTTAGAGATGACAAAAAAATATATATACAATGAATCATTTTTTAACTTTATCTTTGATAATTTGAGAAATATACATGCAGTCAATCATCTTAAAATATTCTGGACTTGTGCATGCAGTAAGTACCCTGTCGTAGCATTCGAAGCGCCGATGCCGGGGAACCTCCCGGTACCGTTGCTCTCCGGGTAAGAAGGAAAACGCAGCTCGCCGGCGGGCCCAGGCCGACTTGGATTTCCAGCACGCATGCAAGGCAAATCAACTAGCTACCGCAACAATCAAACACAGAGGCCAAGTTAGTTTATGAGAAGGCGCGCGGCTAGGGATGTGCGACGTACGGCGATAGTGTTGCAGAGGAAGTCAGCAAAATGGTCACGGAAGGCGCGCATGAAGTCGCTGTAGCATTGGACGGGGGTGCGGCCCTTGAGGACGGGCATGGCGTCGCAGCCGAGCGAGACGTACTCGTAGTTACGGCGTCCCCATTGGTCGGTGTAGGCGAGGTCCTGGTCCTTGTCCATCTCCTTCGTTACCCACCTGGGCAGCGGGATGCTGCACGGGACGCAATCGGCATATGATCCAGTTGGCCGACGGAAGGACAGAAAAAAGGGAGGCAATGACATGGATGTAATTAGATGGCGGGGGACGTACTTGACGGAGTCGCCAACGTTGCCGCCGCACTGGTGGAAGGACATGACGGCCTGCACCTTGAGCCCAGTCTTGCGCGCCATTTGCATGACTCCATGTACCCGTGTTGGGCAAATAAGCCGTTGCGCCGTGTCGGACGCGTCCAACGCGTGTATGGGCGCGAACTGGGCGTGTTGGGTCCACGGCGTGTGTGTGCGTGTGTGTGGTGCACGGGGTTGCCTGTGCAGAAGTACACCGTAGACGTGCGTGTGTGCGCGCTCTGTTGGCGAGAATAAGGGGTGCGTGGAGTTGGCCCAGGGCGGGCTCGCCGCGACCAGGACGTGTGCGTGCATATTGGGTGCGGGCAGAGCGGGCCAGACCAGGCGCTCGGCGTGTGCGGGGACGTGGGGTGCGCGCCCAGACGTGGCCCAGGGTATAAGACCCCCCTAGACGTTGTAACAGGTGCGGGCTGATTCCGTGCTCAGGGAAAAACAGAAAACGCCATTTGTGACGGCGGTGGTGTTCGTGCGCCGGCAAACCTCGCTGTGTTCTCTTTGTGCCCCGTGTCTTCTTCCTCCTCCTTCTGGCTTGGGCTAAATCAAGGTCACACACACACACACACACACACACAGAGAGAGAGAGAGCAGCTAGGGCAAGCTCGGGTTTAGGGTTTTGGCGTCCGGCTGCGCCAACAATTGGCATCAGAGCCACGTTGCGGGAGGCGATCGCCGGCAATGTCGATCATGCCGTACGGCGACAGGACGGGGAGCTCGTTGCCGGCGCCGGTCCTGATGCTCACTGGTGACAACTACATCACGTGGGCGATCAAGGTCGAGGCCAACCTGGACGCTGCCGGGCTGTGGGAGGAGGTGGTGCTACCGGAGGACGCGACGGCGGCGGTGATGGTCAAGAAGGACAAGCTAACACGAGCATAATTGCTGGGGCCGCTCGCGGAGGATCTCCTGTTGCAGGTGGCGTCCAAGAAGACAGCGACGGAGGTGTGGAGCAGCCTCAAGACGATGTTCGTCGGCGCGGATCGAGTCCGGGTGGCGCGGCTGGGCACTCTCCACGGAGAGTTCGAGTTGCTGCGCATGACGGAGGCCGATACGCCGGACTCATTTGCTGGGAAGCTCGATGGCATGGGGCGCGCTTCGCGGGGCTCGGGTCAACGCTGGACGACGCCGCGTTGGTGAAGAAACTCCTCGACTCCGTGCCGGACCGCCTGTATGCGGTAATGGCCAGAATCGAGCAGTTCTGTGATGTCTCCACCATGGCGTTCGAGGAGGCGCTGGGTCGTCTGAAAGTCTTCGACGAGCGATTGCGACGACGCAGACAAGCAGGCGGCGAACGGGCGGACGACGAGCTGATGTACATGGCGGCGCAATGGCGGGCGCGAGAGCGGTAGTAGGCGGTGCTCGGGACGACGACGACGACGACAACAACATGGCGTCGGGCGGAAGCGGGAACCGACGCGACCGCTGCTACAAGTGCGGTGAGTGCGGTCATTTCAAGCGTGACTGCCCTCAGCTGCAGAAGGCGCCGTTAGCAGAGCGAGCACTGATGGCGGACGCCGGCGTCGAGGACGACGGCCTCCTCTGAGCCGCGGCTTAGGGGGTGAAGTGTTGGGGAAATAAGCCGCAGCGCCGTGTCAGACGCGTCCAGCGCGTGTATGGGCGCGAGCTGTGCGTGTCAGGCGCGTCGGGTCCATGGAGAGCGGGCCGGGCCAGGCGCTCGACGTGGGCGGGGACGAGGGGTGCGCGCCCAGACGTGGCCCAGGTTATAAGACCCCCCTAGACGTTGTAACAGGTACGAGCTGAGTTCGTGCTCAAGGAAAAATAGAAAATGTCGTTCGTGGCGGCGGTGGAGTTCGTGCGCCGACAAACCTCGTTGTGTTCTCTTTGTGCCCCATGTCTTCTTCCTCCTTCTTCTGGCTTAGGCTAAATCAAGGTCACACACACACACAAAGAGAGAGGTAGCAGCTAGGGCAAGCTAGGGTTTAGGGTTTTGGCATCCGGCCGCGCCAACAACCCGGCGAAGTTGTACTTGTCGGGGTCCTCACTCTCCACGGTGCCCCACCACACGTCCACCATGATGCCCTCCATGCCCACGCTCTTGAGCACCGTGAGGCTGGCGACCATGGCCTTCCTCCGGTTCAGCCCGCTCCCGCACTTGTTGACGGTGTCCAGCGGCATCATCACAAACACCGGCTCCCTGGACCTCCTTGCCTTTGACCTGTGAGCCCGGCACGCCATCGACATCGCCGACCTCGACAATGCCACCGACGGCTTGCAAGCCTCCCGCCTCTGCAACCTCATGCTCGGCATCTTTGACGCATTCCTCTATGCGGCGACCGAGGCAGGGGCGGCCACACGACGCGCGGTGGATGGAGCGAAGGTGGCTGCTGCCACAACGCTCTGTGCCAAGTTGAAGGCCATTGTTAATCTCTCCTGTTAAGAATGTGTTTGTGGATTTTTTTGGATGGATCGGTGAGGCTTTTGTTTTGGGCAGGGAAAGATTGGGATTATTGGGAGGTCGGAGACCAGGAATATATCTAAAATAGTAATAAAATTTATTATTTATTCAATGGGCGGAGATCTCGACGAGGAGAGGATCGCAGATGAGAGGTTTAATTTGAGAAGAGCAAGGGAGCAGGGGAAAGCAAAAAATGGCGCGCACAGAAGGTAGGGGGAGGCTGACACGTGGCTTGTGGTTGGCCAGCCAACGGTTGGGTCTTTTTTTAGTTTTTATTATTGAAGTGTGTGGTCTGCCTTTATCTGCCCGTTTAGGCTGGTCATAGTGGGGAGTAACTTAGAGTAGTAACGTGCATTTGTTACCAGCCTATGTTGTCACCTCCATAGTGAGTAGTGTCATAGGTGTGGTAACATAGATATATTCATTTATTACTTTATAGAGTCATTTTGAATTAGGAAGCGCAATGTGATGGTAACATATTATGTTACTTTATTTGTCTCTCTCCTCTTTAATTACTAGCCACATCATCTTTTTTGCTTATGTGACATGCATGTTATCACCTATGTTATTTGCACTATGATTACGTCTATTCCAACGCCTCCATCAAATCACACACATCAAACATTTGAATATTCCAGCGCCCTCCATCATATCAGACATATCGAACTTCTAAATGTGTCACATATAACGCTGCATGAGTCCATCATCGAACTCGATGCATCAATTGTTTGTGTCGGATTCATTTAACATGCACATGTGGATTAATAACAATTTCAACATATCTATAATTAGATGTAAACATATACAATCACAACAAAAAACTTCAGAGAATCAGATACTGATGGTGATGCTTCACGTAATGATGATTCAAGAAATGATGAACCAGTCGCCTTCTATCTCATGGCAAAATCATCAAAGGATCAAGTATCCGCAAAACACCAAAGATCCATGACCGAATATTCTCCTGAATATATATCTTATGCCAAGCTGGTCGAGATCGCTAAATCTCAACATGATAAACTTGAAATGCTCGAGAGAAATCTCAGGAAAACCGAAGGATTACTGGTCGAAGAGATGGAGAAGAATCAAAAGTTGGTCGAAGAGCAGGATCCTCTTTCACCAACTATTGATGATCTTACCAATCGATATGATTCACTTACAGTTGACTATGAGAGTTTATCAGATGAACTCCTTAATAGAATAAAGAACTCGTGTCACTGAAAGAATCTCATAATGAGATGGTGTTAGAAAAAGCTTCTCTCTTCGCCGAGCAATCTGTTCAACTTCCTGATGGTTTTGCACCTCCTTGCTTAAAATGCCTAGAATTTAGCAATGCTGATTCTCATGCTGAAACCACTAATGTTGTCATAGAAAATTTTGCTACTACTGAAGTTGGTAATACTAACCCCTCTTCCGAGGATTTTGCTGCTATCACTGAAGAAAATTGCAGGTTAAAGGGCTTGCTTGAGACTGTAATGCTAAGAAGCCTAAAAGGGCATCAAACCTTATGTGATGTGCTCAAGAAGTCCATACTTCAAAAAAATCCCTAGAAGGAAGGATTAGGTTTCGAAAAGAAACTTAATGTGGATAGATCCTATTGGACTCCTGAACAGTATCCTCGTACTACTTGGATTCGTGCAAAGAGTAAAACCCTCGAACCTGAAACTCTAATTGGTTATCTTTTGCCCATTTCTGTTGATACTGACGAGTCAAATGACTCAAATTACAAATTCTTAAAACAACAGAATGGTAAGGTTTTTGCTCGATATGTTGGAACCAACTGCATGACAGGTTCACCCAAGAAGCAAATTTGGGTAAAGAAGTGCACTGTTGAAAATTTGTTTGTTACTGCTAACCTGACCGTGCAGGATAATTCTCGATGAGGAAATGGTTATCATTCCAATCTATGCGTCGACCGCGTAAACGATGCCATCATGCACTATAGCATTAGACAGAAATGTTGCCTCAACAGGATTGATGATGAGCCATAACCATGTATGGCGACCGGATTCCAGATAGACTAATCCCATGTTGAACAAGACAATGAGCTTGTAATCCATGTAGTCTTCTGATGGTGTGGGCACTTCGCAGATTACAACTTTCTGCAAACAGAGGTCGAGCCAAAAGCTTGACGCCTCTCGTGCGTAGTAGGCAGGAGTGTCCGGCGGGCCGCGAGGCTCGATGGTGACGGTATCCAACGATGGAAGGGTGATCTCTCGCTGGGTCATTACTAGGAAAAAGGCTATAGATGATATGGCCACTAATAGCGCACCAGACATGTGGTGCGCCATTAGTATATACTAATGGCGCACCATGTGTAGGTGCGCCATTAGTGTCCAAATACTAATGGCGCACCACATCCACGGTGCCCCATTAGTAACATTTTTTTTCATTTTTTTTTCAAAACTAGTAATGGCGCACCAGTGGATAGTGCGTCATTACTAGTTAAACTAGTAATGGCGCACCACATCCACGGTGCGTCACTAGTAAATTTTTTTCAATTTTTTTTTTCAAAACTAGTAATGGCGCATCAGTGGACAGTGCGCCATTACTAGTTAAAACTAGTAATGACGCACTGTCAACTGGTGCGCCATTACTAAGTTTTTCTCAAAAAAAAATTCAGAATTTTTTTTTTTCAAAACTAGTAATGGCGCACCGTGGGTGTGATGCGCCATTACTAGTTTAACTAGTAATGACGCACCGTGGGTGTGGTGCGCCATTACTAGTTTAACTAGTAATGACGCACCACTCCCACTGTGCGCCATTACTAACTTGGCCCAAAACTTCCACTGAATGCACCCCCTCCCCCCGTGGACCGCCTTTTTAGTTTAAAAAAATAAAAGAAATTGATGGAAATGTAAAAAAATAAAATAAAATAAGTTTCCCATGTGATATGTGGTCTAGTTGTTGGGAAAATTTACAAATATGAATTTCGACTTTATTTGCAAAATCTCTCTGGAATTTGTAAAATGGGCATAACTTTTGCATACGAACTCAGATTAAAAAGTTTTCTATATGAAAAATCATCTACTCGAAAGTTACATCCAAATTTAATTGGGGGAACCCCATTAAACATTTTCAAAATCCCCAAAAACCTAACAGAAAAAAAGTTACGGGGCTTTTAAGATCCGGAGGCAAAAAAATTCAAAAAAATTCAAACTTACTAGTGGCGCACCGTATGCTAGGTGCGCCACTAGTAACAGAAAAAAATGGTTTCGAAAAAAAATTTGAATTATTTTTCAAAATATGATACGTAATATGACCGGAAAGTTTGAAATATTTTTTCAAAATTTCATCATACTCATGAACTAAGTCCTAGACATCAGCAAGGTTTAATAGGATTGATATGATACATATATCAACAAGTGCGTGTGAAGTGAGGTGGTGCTGGGGTTGGATAGAACTACGAAGTTAAGCGTGCTCGGGCTGGAGTAGTGTGAGGACGGGTGACCTTCCAGGAAGTTTGACCACAGAGTGTGATTTGACCCGAGATTAAGCCATAGTGACCCGAGATTAAGAAAAAAAATAACAAAATTTGATTTTTTTAAAAAATTGCTACTAATGGCGCACTCCTGCGTGGTGCGCCATTAGTATACCAGATATTAATGGCGCAACATGGGCTATACTAATGGCGCACCGGTGGTGCGCCATTAGTAAAAAATCTAATGGCGTGGTGCTAGTGGCGCACCTGTAGTGTGCCATTAGTAGAGAAAATAGGTGCGCCACTAACAACCCTTTTTCTAGTAGTGGGTGTAGATATCCACGAGACGCCACGGACTACCGGTGTGGTGGATGAGGACGATACAGTTGGCCTTCATGCTCGCCCAGTAGTGGCCGCGCATGAAGGATAGGTGAACGGGTAGTGGTAGCATGTCGAGGGGCACCACGGCAACCTCCGTAGGATCGTCAAGTCGGTGTCTTGGCCACCTGCGAGGATCGGGCATCAGCAAGCAGCGTGTCTTGAAAAGAGCCGGCCGGTTGCAGACGAGTAGACCGGTGTGGTGGATGAGGACGATCCAGTTGGCCTTCATGCTCGCCCAGTAGTGGCCGCGCATAAAGGACAGGTGGACGGGTAGTGGTAGCATGTCGAGGGGCACCACGACAACCTCCGTAGGATCGTCAAGTCGGTGTCTGGGCCACTTGCGAGGATCGGGCATCAGCAAGCAGCGTGTCTTGAAAAGAGCCGGCCGGTTGCAGACCAGTAGATGGTACAAAGACACCGAGCATGCGGCCAGACAGACGGTGCTGAGTAGGTCCATACGACTACAGATCTGCTCCAAGAGAACATCGGGGAGGGAATTCCAATCGCGGCTCTGCGTGTCAGTCGGTTCTGCCATTGGGGTTTTCGATGCCTACGAGCCAGCGGGGAAGTGGATTTGGGTGGGCGAGCGAAGAAGCTTCTCCTTGTGTGGTCGAGTAGTGAGCGGGGAGATATGGTACACGCGAGCTACCAAGGAAGATGGCGCGGGCGGGCGAGCAGTGAGCGGGGGTAAATGGTGTGCGGCCTACGATGGGGAAGAGAGGAGGAAGAAGAAGAGAGGAGGAGGAAGAAGAGATGGCAGTACTGGGTAAGGCTGATTTAGTAACACCAACATGCTGGTTCAGCTTATTAATTACATGTCCCATCTGCTGCAGCGTGTATTGTCACTTCACTGTGAAGACTAGTTGAATAGTTCTCTCTGACCGAGATGGGGAATAATGGATCCCGAGGACTTCCTTTCTATAGTATCCCTATGCCTCTATGCTCACTTTACTCATTTTGCTCTGTACCTATTCACTTGTTGAAATCTGTAGAAAGACAAATACTCCGTATTTGGGAACAGAGGAAGGCTTTTACTCCGTACTATTTGGGAACATAGGGAGTATCACCATATGGAGGGAACAGAGGAAGCTTGAAATATGAACATGTCAATGGGAGGGAGTAAGCCCCATGCATGCATGCATGCATGCAACATGCAACACTCACACGTACACATGGACGCACACAACACTCACGCACCCATGCGACATACAACACACGACGCAACACACACGCTCACGCTCAAGTGCTCAACCTACTCCCTACGTCTGTGAAAGACTGTACATTTAGAGATTTACACATTGACCAGGGCATAATTAACGCCCAAGAGTAGCAGACTTATGTGTGCATGCGACAATTGAGATAACAAGATTAAATGAAGGCCGTTGCATGCTGTAATTAAGGATAGACATGTAGCCTATACCTACATCACAAGTTGGTGCATTAGTCAATCAATATCGATTTAGATTAAAGGCTAAATGCATTGGAAGTGTAGATGTACATCATGTACTACACTCTTTGTTTTATAGCCGATGTACACTCTTTGTTGGAAGACCGAGGGAGGACACGTGCATGCACTCACATACACAGCCAGGGCGGTTCGCGCGCAAGGGTTGGACTCGTGTCGTGCCTGCGTAAAGTTTTGTTTAACCGATTTCTTTGCTCTACCAACTGACAGGTGGGACCCAGAAACCAGGTGACAATTTAACCCGTCAACAAAGTGCCACGTCGACTATGTGGCCGGTCAGTAGGGTGCAATACGGTGCTCTACGATGAGCTAGTGATTGTATAATCGCCGCAAAACTATACATAGTGACCATAAAGAGCGTATTGTTACATACGTTGACCGCCAGTGTATTTTTCTCGTTTCAAATTAAGCCATATTAATCGGAAAGGACGCAGTATGGACAACTACTACTAGTACTAGTACTGCTTTGATGTGTCCTGTCAACTCGCCGAACGAGGAGAAGCTTGCTTACTACGCCTCTCCCTCGCCCACGCGCGCGATGGTTCGTAGGACGAGGAGAGGGTTTTGACTACAATGCCCTCTTCCTCTCCCTCTCCCTCGCCCTCGCCCCCGCCCTCGCGGTGGACGTGCAGCAATTCAATCGGTGTCAGATTACCAGAAGCATATTGTACTGTAGTATCATCATTGTTGGACCTTCTGAAGAGGCGAAGAGCCAAGTGCAAGGTTCACATGAGTACGAACTGTTGAGCCTCCCGAAGAGGCAAAGAGCCAAGCGCAAGGTTTTATAGGAGTTGTCGTCCTAGTAGGAGTGTACTACAACTATAGCGAACGATGCTACTGTATGATGCCGCCACGTCACGAATATCCAAAGCTGTGGCACCTTTTTTTCTCAAAGAGCGTGTTGGAGCCCGTGCAACAACCACACAAGTTGCACGTACACATAACACATTTACTAGTAATAAATTCTAAAGGACAAATGCTAGTATGCTACACAAGTTCATCTCCAATTCATGTGATAAATTTGTGCATGACTAGTCTACATATATTCACAGTGCTACCATTCACAATTACCGTACTCCACTTACACGTTATAGATGGGCTACATGTCCTCCTCCAGGTTCCAGCCCCAGGTGTTCTTCATGGATGGCACGATCCATAGCGGTGGGCAACGGGAATCATTGTCGCAGCTTTCTAGTCCGGTTCCACACGATGGAGACTCATCCAAGCTGAAGCGGCATAAATCAGGGATAGCGTGTCCCAACATGTCGTTCATCCGGCGGTGCGCACTGAAGACACAACCATGCTTCATGAACGGCATGCCTTCCGTGTCGTGCACGGAAGGTGGCATCCGCTTCACAATGGGGTAGCTGTCCCCGATGAAAAGCGAGTACTCTCCAAGAGTGTTCCTCGGCACCCACGTAGCATCACGGGGGTCGAACTCGGCGCCGTTCATCTGGTACACGCGGCATCCCAGATCTGGACACATGGTGACGTACATAGTCAAGGTCCATGCATAATAATGTTGTGCTCAAATATGATGGTTGAGGGAGTCCTGGATTAGGGGGTCTCCGGACAGCCGGACTATATCCTTTGGCCGGACTGTTGGACTATGAAGATACAAGATTGAAGACTTCGTCTCGTGTCCGGATAGGACTCTACTTGGCGTGGAAGGCAGGCTAGGCAATACGGATATGTATATCTCCTCCTTTGTAACCGACCTTGTGTAACCCTAGCCCCCTCCGGTGTCTATATAAACCGGAGGGTTTTAGTCCGTAGGACAACATACAATCATACCATAGGCTACCTTCTAGGGTTTAGCCTCTCCGATCTCATGGTAGATCAACTCTTGTAATACTCATATCATCAAGAATAAATTAAGCAGGACGTAGGGTTTTACCTCCATCAAGAGGGCCCGAACCTAGGTAAAACATCGTGTTCCCTGCCTCCTGTTACCATCCGCCTTAGACGCACAGTTCGGGACCCCCTACCCGAGATCCGCCGGTTTTGACACCGACATTGGTGCTTTCATTGAGAGTTCCTCTGTGTCGTCGCCATTAGGCTTGATGGCTCCTACTATCATCAATAGCGATGCAGTCCAAGGGGAGACTTTTCTCCTCGGGCAGATCTTTGTGTTCGGCGGCTTCGCACTGCGTGCCAACTCGCTTGGCCATCTGGAGCAGATCGAAAGTTACGCCCCTGGCCACCAGGTCAGGTTTGGAAGCTTAAATTACACGGCCGATATCTGCGGAGACTTGATCTTCGACGGATTCGAGCCCCTGCCTTGTGCGCCACGCTGTCGCGATGAGTACGATTTAGCTCTACCATCGGACCGTATTCGAGAGATCGCACCGGCAGCTGCTCCGAGCCTCAATTCGGAGCCAGTTGCGCCATCCATGGACGGGTGGATAGACCCCGTCACGGAGGCCGTATCCTCAGTGGCGATCGAGCCGAATATCGACCTTACCCTTCACGAGAGCCGTGTTGCCAAACTGCCGGATCCTTCTCCGGCCACGGACTCCGAACCGCCCGCGCCCGTTCCTATCGAATCTGATTGGGCGCCGATCATGGAGTTTACCTCCACGGATATTTTTCAGCACTCGCCCTTCGGCAACATACTGAACTCATTAAGGTCTCTCTCCTTGTCAGGAGGATCCTGGCCGAACTATGTCCGGCGGGATTGGGATGCGGATGACGAAGAAATTCGCCGCCCACCCACCACCCACTTAGTAGCCACTGTCGATGACTTAACCGACATGCTTGGCTTCGACTCCGAAGGCGTTGACGGTATGGACGACGATGCGGGATGCAAAGAGGAACCACTGCCCATAGGGCACTGGACGCCCACCTCGTCACATGACGTATACATGGTGGACACACCCAAAGAAAATAACGACGAGGAACGAAAGGACACAACGAAGGGTGGTTCCCTCGAGAAGAAGTCAAAGCGGCGGCGTAAACGCCGCTCCAAATCCCGCCTCGGCAGAAATAACGATCACATAGACCCAGCGTTAGAATAGGATGAACCATTGCCCGACCACGGCAACACGGAAATCAAGCCGAACAACCCAACCCCGTCGAAGATAACAGTCCGGACGACATCACACCGGACATGCGCCAGGAGCAACATAATGCCCACCAAAGGCTTGTTGCCACGGCGAGGAGTCTGAAAAAATAGAAGCAAAGGCTCAAGGCTGCACAAGACACACTCAAAATCAAATGGAGTGAAGTACTTAACACTGCAGCGAAGTACGACAGTAATCGCCACACCAAGAGCTATCCGAAGCAAAATTTGCTACCTAAATTTGATGAGGAGGCCTTAGATCCTCCACAATTAAAAAAGAAAACGGCCATCCGGTCGGATAGACGACCTCATAGCCAACATAAAGCGGCAAACGACGCCACACATAAACCAGTACGCGATCCGCGTAAGGGCTCACATCAAAAGGACGGCGCAACCAGATCCATCTACGGACCATGCAGGCGCGCTCCAACATACAATGCAACACAACAAATATCCGAACACCATGGTACGCCCAAATACAGGGGTGCCGCACACCCTCTATGTTTCACCGATGAGGTGCTGGACCATGAATTTCCAGAGGGATTCAAACCCGTAAACATCGAGGCGTACGACGGAACAACAGACACAGGGTCTGGATTGAGGACTACATCCTCCACATCCATATGGCTCGAGGAGATGATCTCCAAACCATCAAGTACTTACCCCTCAAGCTCAAAGGGCCAGCTCAGCACTGGCTTAAAAGCCTCCCCGAAAACTCCATCGGAAGCTGGGAATAGCTCGAAGACGCCTTTCGGGCAAATTTTCAAGGGACATATGTCCGACCACCGGATGCAGACGATTTAAGTCATATAACTCAACAGCCCGGTGAGTCAGCCCGAAAACTTTGGAACAGGTTCCTCACTAAAAAGAACCAAATAGTTGACTGTCCGGATGCCGAAGCCTTAGCAGCTTTCAAGCATAGCGTTCGAGACGAATGGCTTGCCAAACACCCCGGTCAAGAAATGCCGAGAACAATGGCAGCATTAACAAGCCTCATGACCCGTTTTTGTGCAGGCGAGGACAACTGGTTAGCCCGGTGCAGCACCAGCGACCCAAGTACATCCGAAGTCAGAGATGGAAATGGGAAATCATGACGCAACAAGAATAAGCGCCATAATAAAGAAGACAGTCCGAAGAGCACGACGGTAAACGCCGAATTTAGAAGCTCTCGGCCAGGGCAGCAGAGGCCGCCCTCCAAAGGCAACAGAGACGAATTGTCCAGCCTAAACAAAATTCTGGACCAAATATGTCAGATCCATAGCACCCCTGATAAACCTGCAAATCATACACACAGAGAATGTTGGGTCTTCAAACAGTCCGGCAAGCTCAACGCCAAACCCAAGGGGCAGGATACACCAAGTGAAGACGAGGACTAGCCTCGCAAGCAAAGCACAGGGGAACAGAATAAATTCCCACCAGAAGTCAAAACAGTCAACGTGTTACACGTGATAAAAGGGAGAAACAAAGTGGCACGTTTAGAGGAGCATGCCCCAGGGCCTATCACTGCAGAGCTCCGCCACTGGTCGTCCCAACCGATCACCTTCGACCATCGGGATTACTTGGCAAGTATCCGGCATGCAGGATGGGCTGCCTTGGTATTAGATCCAATAATTGACGGATACCACTTCACCCGAGTCCTGATGGACGGCGGCAGCAGTTTAAATCTGATATATCAGGACACAGTCCGCAAAATGGGGATAGACCCAACAAAAATTTGCCGCAGCAATGCTACCTTTAAAGGAGTAACGCCAGGCCCGGAAGCTCACTGCAGGGGCTCCCTTCTACTAGAGGTTATATTCGACTTCCCTGATAACTTCCGCAGCGAAAATTTAACTTTCCACTTCGCTCCGTTCCAAAGTGGCTATCAAGCACTACTCGGACGCGAAGCTTTCGCTCGCTTTAACGCAATACCGCATTACGCTTCCCTCAAGCTCAAGATGCCTGGTCCACGCGGCATCATTACAGTAAATGGAAATATTGAGTGCTCCTTGCGCGCCGAACACGGTGCGGCCGCCTTGGCCGCCGCACACTAAACGGCCTCACCAACTCAAGCATTTGACAGGTCGTTAAGACCACGGACACGGCTAGACGAGTCCAACTCAGCTATATGTAATTAATACAGGTTTGATGGCTATACCCCTATTACAATACAAGGGGCTCAACGCGCGCGCAAAAGTGGCAATAAGGTTCACCTTTACTCATTTTCAACTATACATTGTTTATTTAGTATAGCTTAACTTTTGCACGACAACTTTTCAATTAAGTTCCTCTCTTTTTCAGATGACCATCGTGCTACACCCGTCCAGGATACGACACAACGGAGACACAGACGCAGACGTGCAGCAGGGACCCGTTCCAAGGATTCTTTGTAGATTAAGACCCTGCGTAAACCTTTTTTACTGTCTCTTGTTGATTTACATCCCTCGGATTCTCAGTACAACCGAGAAGGATGCTGACGTCTTGGCATGTGGCCATGCCAGAATAATGCACGTACCTGGACACCAGGGGCTTATTACAAAGGGTACTGTTTAGACCCAGTTTACACCATAAAGACCGAATACCTTAGGGAGTGTTCGCGTAGCGAGTTTGGCCTTATATGCATCAGCTCCGAATCATGTGTTTGGTGAAATGTTGGGTTTGCCCGGCTCCTGTGTTTTGCTGCCTTACGTTCCGCTCTATCGGCTAAGGCGGCACCAGGAGAACTACTGCGATTGTGCCCTGGTTCATCCGGACGAGCACCTCAGTAGAGAAAGCCGAAAACTGAATGTCATGATATAGCGTGAGACTGGTCAACCACTCGATGACTAATTGGAATCTTCGGGATTCCTCCGCATTAACAAAGGGCCGTTTCCCAGCCAGGCATGTACGCACCCCGAATCCGGACGAGTGCGGAGCCACCAGGGGCTATATAGTACCCCCACTGTCAAACTCCTATGGCTAAGTGAAAGTGTTAAAGCATTATAGTCTGGTTGCCTAGTTCGCTGCGCTATCACCTCCTTGTTAGGACCAAGATGTTGGATTAAGTGTGAATACACGTCTTCTGCGAACACCCCCGCATTATATGCGTGGGGGCTGAAGCCGACGACTGCAATCTTTCAGGTTATATACAAGTATACATAAACGGCCGCACAGGAGGCATCACAATACTTTCGGGCAAAAGTATAAATATAGCCTTGATAAATTCAATAAAACATTGTTTTTACAATGGGAATACATGTCACTCAAACATAACATTCTTCAAGCACTGGGCCTCTATCGAACGAGCGCCCTCAAGAAGTTCTTCAAAATAGTGCTCGGCTGCCACTCGGCCTATGGCCGAACCCTGCGCCGCGACAGTGGTGGCATCCATCTCCGCCCAATATGTTTTGACATGGGAAAGGGCCATCTGCGAGCCTTCTATGCACGCCCTTCATAGCATTAATGCGTGGCACCGCACCAAGGAACTGCTGCACCAAGCTAAAATAGCTGTTCGGCTTTGGCCTTTCCGACCACAGATGATCCACGACAGACCTCATGGCGAGTCCGGGCAATCTATTGAGTTCGGCCCATTCGGCAAGCTGATCAGTCAATGGAAGCGGATGCTCTGGAACGCTAAATTGCGACCAGAACAGCTTGTCCACTTCACGATCTGTTTGATCCCGGAAGTATTCGGCCGCATCGACAGTGCTCGCCGCTAAGTCCATATATGCGTCGGCCGAACTCCACAGCCGATCCAGAGGGGCATACCGCGGATCGCCGAACTTCCTCCACAGCATAAAGGGCTTCCCAGCCGCAATGTCCCCGGCTTCACGCAGTTCCTCCTTCTTCGCTTTCATTGCAGAGCGGGTGTCTTTGGTCGCCATTGTGGCCTTTTCAAGGTCCGGAGCCTTCGCCCGATTTTCTTCTTCAAGAAACTGGCAGCGGTCAGTAGTGTCTTCTAACTTCACAGCCATTTTGGCCATTTTCTCTTTGCTCTTGCTATGAGCGGCCTTCTCGGCTCTCAACTCTTCGGCCACCTTCAAAGCGGACGCATTACTAGTCCTTGCTTGCTCCTTGGCTCGGGCAAGCTCCGCCCACAAGGCCTCCACGGTGGCAGCTCCATCTGCAGTCACAACATATTAAAGATACTGGCATCACGCTGCTCTTACTACATGACATCCACTATAAATATCACCTACCCTGGGCCTCGTCAAGCCGTTTGTTAACACGCTCGATGTCGGCATCCGCCGCATCCAGTTGCCACTTTAGTTCGGCAACCCCATCAGTCCGGCTAGCCACCGGAGCTCCAAACACCAGCACATAAAGGCGGTCTGGTTATTACCTGGGACTACGATCCTCTGTTCGCCGCCATTTTCGACGACAACCAGAGTCTTAGGGGCTACTATCTACACGGGGCACACCTAAAAATGTGCAGTTCTACCACAAATGCATATCATTTCACGTACCTCAAAGCCCGTCAGCAGACTCATAAAGGCTTCACGCAACCCGCTTTTGGCGGACGAAATCCTTTCAATCACCGTACCCATCAATGTACGGTGCTCTTCTGAGATAGTGGCTCGCCCTAGCAGATCCCTCAGTACGTCCGACCGCATACCAGACGGTGCCGGATTCTTTTGGTTGCTCTCTTCAAGAGCCGGATACTGAGGGCTTCGGGTGACCATGGGATTACCTTCTGGCCCTGCAGGATTCGGAGAAACTCTCCGTGATGACATTTCAAGGTCGCCTGCTTCTTGAGCCGGGGAGTCTGGGGGAGGCGTTTCGCTCTCCATCATCTCCGGAAGAAGATCCCCCAAGACGAGCTCTGCTGAGAAGGGCTCATATCCGAACTACAAGATAGATGCTTCGGTTATCTTCCTCAGAAGTAATGTAGTATATCTTCACTATTAAGTACTTTTTGATTACTTACAGCTCGTTAGAGGGCTGATCCCCGCACGGACTTTGTGCGGCAAGAGCACCCTCCGAGGCAGGACCCTCTGGTGGAGTTTTCTTCTCCCGTTTGGAAACCTTGGTTTCCGGATCATCAGAGGTAGTCCTCTTCCTCCCCCGGGGCGAGGGAATGTCAGATTCCTTCCCTTGGTTATCCTCCATCATGGAGGCGCTCGTTCCCTCGGTTGGAATATGTAGCGGTGGGGGCCCGCTTTCGCCCTCTTTATTCCCCCCTTCATCTTCCTTTGAGGGCACCGGGAAAGGTGCTGGCTCGAGCATCTTTTCCAGCACCGGATTGTCCAAGCCTTCGGGAAGGGCGGGCCGAACACCAGATCATCTTTGCCTTTGTTATCCAGTCCTGGTCAAAAAGCGATTCTTCAGAATGACGTCATGATGAATTAAAGACAGTGTGTTCAGCTAGAGGATTACTTACTTGGGCCGCAGTGCGGTTGCTGCTCAGGCCCATGTCCTCGGAGGTTTCCGGACACTCTATTTGGGGTCCGAAGAACGACTTGTACATCTCCTCATGCGTTAGGCCGAGGAAATTTTGAATAGCGCGCGGTCCTTCTGGGTTGAATTCCCACAAGCGGAGGGGCTGGCGTTTGCAAGGCTGGACTCGACGAACCAGCATGACTTGCACTACCATAACCAAACTAAAATCTCCCTCGAAGAGATCTCGGATGCGGCTCTGCAGTATGGGCACATCCTTGGTTGGACCCCAGCTCAGCCCCCTGCTGATCCATGACATCAGTTATGGAGGAGGGCCCGAGCAAAAGGCGGGGGAAGCTACCCACTTGGCACTTCTGGGAGCGGTGACATAGAACCACTCCCGTTGCCATAATCTGGACACCTCTGGAAAGGAACCTTTTGGCCACGGAGCTCCAGCAATCTTGCTTATTAATGCACTCCCGCACGCTGCATACTGCCCCTCGACCGTCTTCGGCTTCACATCAAAGGTCTTGAGCCACAGGCCGAAGTGAGGGGTAATGTGGAGGAAGGCCTCACATACGACAATAAATGCCGAGATGTGGAGAAAGGAATCCGGGGCTAGATCGTGGAAATCAAGCCCGTAATAGAACATCAAACCCCTTATGAAGGG
Source organism: Triticum aestivum (assembly GCF_018294505.1). Taxonomy (NCBI): domain Eukaryota; kingdom Viridiplantae; phylum Streptophyta; class Magnoliopsida; order Poales; family Poaceae; genus Triticum; species Triticum aestivum. Next base: position 255,634,701 of record NC_057794.1, read on the forward strand.
ATCCAGAGTGAGGCCTAGTCCTCGGAGGAAGTGGGAGATAAACACGACGTCTTTGTTGGGTTCAGGAGTAGGGATGACCTGCCCTCGGGCAGGCAGCCGATGCGAGACTTCGGTAGTCAAGTATCTTGCCTCCCTCAACTTCTTGATATCCTCTTCCGTGACGGAGGAGGGCATCCACCGGCCCTGGAGGCTGGATCCGGACATGATTGAAGGTCCGAAGCACTTGACCTGGGGTTTGGGCATTAGAACTCGAGGCTGGGGAAGGATTCGATTGAGCACGGGAGGAAAAAAGTAAAAGCCTTGACCCTTTATAAAGGGGGTGAATATCAAGCATCCTCCTCATGGCCGTTTGGGACTTGCCTAAAATCTAGGAGTCCTAGGCGCGGTTGGGTTACCCACGACCATATTGATGAGAATCCCGTAATAAGGGGGGCACGATCTCTGCTTTGACAAGACGTGTTAAGAAACTGCCTCGCGTTATGTGCGGGGCTAGTTAAAGAAAAACGGTTTGAATAATCACCAAGCCATGGCATGATATCATGTTGCCAAAGCATGTCAGCAGATTAGATTTGTGGAAATATTATTCTCTCTACGGTGTTATGTGGAACGTATTTTGCAGGGTCGGACACTATCCTTTTATTCGAACTCTTCTGTGGTGTATCTGGAGGAGGAACCCGCCTTGCAATGCCAAAGACAATACTGCGCGCCAGAATCATCATCATTGAAGCCTGGTTCAGGGGCTATTGAGGGAGTCCTAGATTAGGGGGTCTCCGGACAACCGGACTATATCCTTTGGCCGGACTGTTGGACTATGAAGATACAAGATTGAAGACTTCGTCTCGTGTCCGGATAGGACTATACTTGGCGTGGAAGGTAGGCTAGGCAATACGGATATGTATATCTCCTCGTTTGTAACCGACCTTGTGTAACCCTAGCCCCCTCCGGTGTCTATATAAACCGGAGGGTTTTAGTCCGTAGGACAACATACAATCATACCATAGGCTAGCTTCTAGGGTTTAGCCTCTCCGATCTCGTGGTAGACCAACTCTTGTAATACTCATATCATCAAGAATAAATCAAGCAGGACGTAGGGTTTTACCTCCATCAAGAGGGCCCGAACCTGGGTAAAACATCGTGTTCCCTACCTCCTGTTACCATCCTCCTTAGACGCATAGTTTGGGACCCCCTACCCGAGATCCGCTGGTTTTGACACCGACAGCGGTCAGTAATACTGTGCAGCAAATAGTACTACTCCGGTATAGAGGAAGTAAAATAACCGGCTTATTATATATAGCCACTCTTGGCTACATGGATGAGATAGTAAGACACGGAAAAACAAAAATGGTGGCAGCTAGTGGGTTCAAGTCTTCAAGGGCCTAGCTAGCTATACGCGTCCTCCAAGGTAAAAAGTACTCCTACTAGTACTACAAAGTATACTACTAGTACAACAATGAAAGAGAAGGCGAGAGGGTTAAAAATGGAATACCTGGGTAGATGGTGATGGTCCGATCGTGGTAGATTGTGTGACCATGTTGCACATTAGTGGTACCATGGGTAACGACTGCTAAGATAGTTGATCCCAATATGCCAAAGTCAGCTACAAGGTTCCAGGTTAGACCGAATCGCGGATGCAAATGCACATCCAAGATCGGCGATCTTATTTTGACCGGGGGATGACTGGTCCCTGCAAAATAATGGAGTACCGTTAGGGATGCAAATGATGGTTTGTGCATTCCGTTTGTAATCTCCCGTACCATAGGATGGCAACCAGATGAAACAAGTCCCCTGGCTTGTCACCGCGAAGATGCGGCCTAGATGGCGCACGGCGTCTTCGAACGTGTAGGGGTACAAATCTGCCGCCGCCAACATGCGCCAGCCTCTGCCGTTACTGCCTCTTGCATTGATGGCAATCCTTATGTCGAACACCGCGATGAGATAGTAATCGTCGTAGCCGCGTCACTTTGTTGGCGGGTCTGCAATTGCTATCTTCTTCAATCTCATGTAGGCATCATCATACGTATTCAAGCCCAGCAGTCCGGAAGGCCGATCCCAATGGTGGAGAAGGGGTCTACCGGAACGGCCGCACTGCTGTGGATGTTGTGCAAAATGATGGTGGTATCCGGCCGGAGGTATGCAATCCAATCTTCGTTGGCACCGACCCAGACCTATATATAAGACGGTTGGCAGCGGAGAAATTACGGGATGGAAATGGAATAACTAAGTACTACATGATCAAACTCCATTACTGACCTGCTCATCGGACAAAATCTGACTACCTCTCAACGCCGGCAACTCTAGCGGAGTCAACGTGCAACCATGGCCCGGGAGCGGTGGACTGTTCGAAGGATTGTCCCATATAAGAACCTTCTCCTCGAGGACGCATGGAAGACCAACAAGCATGGCCTGTTTAAGCAGCGTCTTGAAAAAGTTGGTGCAGGAAGCACCGAGTCTTGCGGCGGTGAGGACGTCGGAGCGGTGTGCGATTTCTCCCACAGGATCGTCATCCAAGGTCTCCCAGCCCCGACGAGGAGGAGAACCGCCTGGCGAATCCATGGGAGCACCGACGATCTGCCTTCTCTTCGGGGGGAGGGGAACTGGCGAGGAGGAGATAAGAGCGTAGTAACCGCAGGGCCTCGTCCCTTCCAACTGTAGATCGTTCCTCAGCGAAGGGGTGAGGCTATTATTTACTACTAGTACTAGCATTATGGAACGTTATGGGATTGCATTATACTGTAAATAATAGCACTAGTAAGAAATTTTTGGCACTAGGTAGTAGTTTTTGGCGTGGATTAAGAAATTTTGGGTATGTTTTTGCCATTTTTTGTACACACCAACTAGTGTCAAAAAACGTCTTACATTATGTGACGGAGGAGTACGTACTCGTACTGTAGCAGTACTAGTACTACTTTTCTCAACTAGTAGTGCGATGTACTGTACTTCTATTCTAGTCTAGTATAGTGCACCAGTTTTGAACTCTTGAATCTCAGGGCCAAGGAGCTACAGTTGGAAGTGGAGGGTACTACTGTTCTCTAGAACCATCACTATACTATCAATGCAGGGGAAGTACACCTGCGTAGTGGCCTAGTGGGTACTCTCGGTGCTCTATTTAGCCGCTCCTCTCACGTAGCTGGCCTACTCAGCCGCTCCTCTCACGCACACACTAGCAGCCTGTTTATCAGTGACGGTTACTACGGGGGCAGAACATTTGAGTTATTTGATACAACGAGACTAGGCTTTTCGCTTCCATTTGTGGAGGTGTAATGGATCTCGTCGAACTTTGTTAGTAGTTCCTTCTTTATGAATGAGATGAAGCAAAGCTTTTGCCTCCATTTAAAAAAACACGTCAAGAGGAATTTCTTTTATAGTAGAGCCGATAATGGAGTGAAGTCCATGTGTGCAACGCCACAACTTACAGAGTAGTAGTAGAGCACTTTACGTACAGAGCCATATTGCACAGTTCCCAATGCCCTACCAGGCTTTTCCGGCTCCTCGGGCTTAATTGGGAGGCGCTAGTTTAAATATGCTACTAGCTGATGAGGAAGCTGCAAGCGAGGTGCGGCTAGGGTGAGCACGTGAGCCACGGGATGCTGGGAAGGAAAACCCGTTCACGTGGCTAGGCTGTCCAGTGCACCCAGATTGTGGGGCCGCACGTCCGTTTGACTTCAAAACTCAAACTACCCATGTAAAATATTGGCTCGCAGCGAAGTGTAGTAGTACTATTTTTTTTAAAAAGGCCGCCGTGCGTTCGGCCGGGATCGAACTCACAAAACGAGGTATACACTCCCGCGACCACTAGTAGTACTCGTTGGAGTACAACGCAACCTAGAATCGCCTTTTGTCGCTAGTAGTACGTACATTGTTCCTTACAAGAAACCCCTAAGAGCATGGTTAATAGTATAGCCAGCTGCTGGCTATAAGCCAGTGCCGTGTCATCTACAACCCATCTTATAGCCAACATGTACAATAATAGATCAAAAGAGTGTACTACTTTTTTATTATGTGGCCCACTTCTCATTCTCACAAAGTGCCTAGGAGCACATGCTAGAGCTGGCTCTTCATGAAGAGCCCGCTTACCTTCTCTCTCCTCTTCTCTTTCCTCGAATTAAGTAGAAATATACTAGTTTATTTCTTATAGCCCGCTGACTCAGCTCTATTGTACTTGCTATAATAATGCAAGAAACCACTAAAATGCCAAAAAACTACTACCACTTGCATATGTGGCAGACTTAAGATAAGACTACCTTATCAACCATTGTACATGCTCTTACCAACAAAAATCCTTGAGTGACCTCCTACCTCCGGCCCGTCCACCTAGTCATCCTCGGCCATGGGACGCAGCTACCACCGCCAACAGAACGCGAGGTCAAAACCGTCGGCGGTGCGGAGCCCATGTTGCGGTAGCCCGGATGCCAGCTCCGTCCGGCGCTCGCGGCCGCTAGCTAGCCAAGATAGCTCAGTCCAGCAACTTGTCTGCAAGGTTTGCTAGCTAGATTAGCACGACAGCGCGGCGACTTGCTCGTGCGCGCCGTGCTAAGATCAGCCATCTGGCTCGAGCGAAGGCCAGCGTGGCGGCTTGCTCGCTCATGAGTCACGCTCGGGCCAGCCTGCCAACCCGTCTAGAGGCCAGCGCGGCGTCCGGCACGTCCGGTGGAGCGGCGGCCAACTCGCTCATCACCGGCGCCACTGACAAACACGCATCAGTACTGTTTGAAGTAATGTTCAAGAAATAATGATTTGAGGGGGAATAACAGGATAGAGGGTCAGATGTGGGTCCCTCGTGTCAAGGGTCAAACAAATGGTGTTGGTTTAAGCTGCCTCGTCAGCACGGACGTGTGGGCCAACCCTGTCATAAATGGGTTTAAATGAACCTAATCGGTAGGAGTACTAGGTAGTTTTTGGTGTGGATTAAGAAATTTTGGGTATGTTTTTGCTATTTTTTGTACAATAAATCCTTCCTAGGGCTGGTTGAAAGTGGTAGTTTTTTGTTAAATACTCTACATATTGTAAGTAGGAGTGAAAGTTAAGCTTTGGAAGCCAATAAGCAAGGCTAGTTACATAGTGCATATGTGTACATGATTGAAAGTAAATATCAACCATGAGTGACTAATATCTTGATGGAAAACTCGAAACTATGGAATACTAGGAAAAAATGCATGGTTGGAAATACTAGCAATGTTCATGTCCGTTGCAACGAATCATAATTAGAATAATACTTATTCACAAACTTGGTACAAAACACTCTAATTTTGATATACACATGTCACTAGAGATATATTATGTTTCAATTAGAATATATTCCTTGGGCTGTTTTGGTGAGGTCAGGGAGGGATGTGGTTGGTTTTAAGATACTAATTATGGGTTTTTCTGCAAATTGGTAGACAAGTGGGATGTTGGTGAGAAAAGGCAACACCTTACCTCACAATCGTTAGATGTAGATCTAGTGGCCAGAAACGTCGGATGTCAGACACACCAGCATCACCAACTTAGTCTTGTGTAGGAGTACTAGCAAGATCCGTGCATTGCACGGAACATCAAGATGCATTTTTTATAAAACACTTGTTGTGATTGACCCTTGCGGGAGTAATCCCATGTGTAAAAACTAATGATATCTCGAGAAATATGAGATAAGGTGAAGAGGAGTGGGGTGTGGTGGTGGTTGGTGGTCGGACTGAGCAGAGGCATGGGGATTGACAACGCCGGCAGCGGCCACTAGGCAGTTTGTTCCAGAGGCTTCCTTTCTTAATTGCTCAACAATGAGGTTTGTTGGAGATAAGGATGAACGAGGGAAGGCCTTGTCTGCAAATGTGGAGAGGGGTGCGGGTATCTTTTAGTTTAATTTCCATCCGTCAGATATAGATCGGACGGTCTATATTGCAAGATGGCACACGTACCATCATCACCAACTCGGTTTTTTATAAGAGAAGAAATATAAGTATGGAGATACAAACGTATTATCGATACTTGCTTCCGTAAACTAGCATCTACATTCTATTCAACGCCTCGGCATGTGGGGCCTTAGCACAATGACTTCTCGACTGTGTAAAACAAAGATTTTCCCGTCGCTGACAAGGAGGGGGTGACGGCGGCATGCTTTTTGGCTTACTCTAGTCCTAGTAGTCATACTAGGTGGTCTAAGCACGTGTAGATTTATTCTTTTTCATGTCTCATGTTCGCCATACTGCCATGACTGTTGATGAATAGACAGTAAGTTATTCACGGGGAAACCCTTGTTGAGCGTGTTTGCGAGAGAGGGAGACAGTGTGCGTGTGTGATATGTTAGAGACTGAGGCAATGATAACAGATTCTTTGTGTCTATGTGTGTGGAGGATGGAGAGAGACATGTACATGGGGCTTTGTGTTGTGTAACATGGAGACACATATACATAATTAGAGAGTGAGTGTGTGAGATACACATGCGGACATGAGGAGAGATGAGGATCCAGATAAATGGGTGTTTGTGCGTGTCTGTGTGTGTTTGTGCATGCGTTTGTGTGTGAGAGGGAGAGAGTGTATGTGGAGTAGAGAGACCACTGATGATGTAAACCTAGTATAAGGGAAGGGGGAATGGTGTGACATGTGTAGTAGCGAGATAGCACGGGTGCGGGCGGGGGGAGCAGACTATTTGGAAGAGACATCGAGTGTGTGTGTGGGAGAGGGGTGTGAGAGCGAGAGAAAGAGAGAGCTAGCGACGGAGAGAGAGAGAGAGAGAGGAAGAGAGGGGGCGACAGGGGTCGTTTGTGTCCATAAATGGCGTATAGATAGGGAGACAATGTTGATGTTGTCCAAAATTGGCCTATGAACGGAGACGCAAGGGAAGCGAGTCATTGTGTGTGTGTGTGATAGGGACTTCATGAGAGATCTAGAATATATGGTGTAGAGAACAATGTGCGAAATCGAGAACGATTATACATTAGGGAGCTATGCAAAGAGTCACGACATATATGTATACAGGGAAGGAGCTGGGGCGGGTCCGCATGTGGGAGAGATAGAAAGAGGAGAGTGGTGCACAAGGAGACAAAGTGTGCTTGTTTGCAGTGGGGGTGGTGTGTGAGGTGAGTGCACGAGAACCACATAACTAGGGAGATAGATGTTTGGGGGCGACGTTTTGTGTGTATGGGAAATATACACTCTACATAGTGTGTGTGCTTGGGTAAGAGAGATAGCGGGAGACCTAGAGAGTGAGGGAAGAGATGTGTGCATGCCCTCGAGACAAAGTGATAGAGACCTATGTTGGGGTCCGGACTTTACAAGAGAGAGGGGTGTTAATGTGCTAGTGTGTTGGTGTTTGGGGGAGAGAACGACTTCTCTATGTGTGTGTGTAGTGGTGGTGGTGGGGGGGTGACTTCAGATAAAGAGTGAGGTGTCTATATTTGAGGGACTTTAGCATAATTGAGATATTGTGCACTCATGGTTGATCAATTTGTTTCACAGTTTGTACTATGAGATAACGATACTTTTGAACATGCGTGATATACCTTGATGTACCAGAATTACAAACCTAAGATTGGAATTTTGGAATTCGGCTCCATCATTAGCTTTTGTAATTCATTTAAACGGAGGTACATTTTTTAAGCCGGGATTTCGTGATTTCAAATTCATATATCAAACCTAGAGATATACACATACATGCATGTTCAAACTTTATAATCATCCACTTTATTCATACACATACACATTTTTTCTTTTGTCGTCATATTTAGGATAAACACATTTGGAATTTCATTTGAATTGGACCGTATGATGATATTTGCTTGTAGTATCTCAATGATCCATATTTGAATTGAAAGGACAATCTAAGTTTCGAGTTGGAGACATTGATTTTCAAAACTTGCACATTTTTTGCGTGCAAAACAAACAAATTGTCGACCATGATATCATAGTTGGCCGTACGAGAGCAGAATACTTACAATTTTAGGCGCCAAAAGCTTTCATACTTCCCGCTCACATCGAAATATCACGTGCCTGAAAGTTTAGCCCTGCAATATTCCTGTTTTACCCCTGCCACATGAACGGAAAAGGGCTGCTTTGGTAACTCCATTGTTTTCCCCTCTTTGCCCCCAACATTCTTCCCCAGAGCCCCTCCCCTTCCCCTCCCCGACCCCCAACCACGGCAAGCCGCCGAATCTAGTCCTCCGCCGCAGCGGTGGACCTCACACCCGCCGGATCTACCTTCCGCACCTTGGAACCCCCAACTGCCAACTCACCACTTCACCGGAGCTGCTTTAGCGACTGGCTTGTCCACCACTCTAGATCTCCTTGACCGCCATCATGGTCCACCGCACCGGATCTGCTTAACCGCATCCTCATCCACCACAACGTAGGCCCTTCACTGACTCCCTCGTCTGCCCCTTCGCTGGCCCTTCATACAAGCCCTCATCTGCCGCAACAGATCCGCCTCACCGAAAGCACTGTACAACGCGCCCGCCGAAGCCTTCGTCCACTGCACCGGACCCGCTCCACGGACGCCATATTCAACTCCACCGACCCTGCTTCACCGACGCCGCAGCCTCATCAGGTTATTTCGATTTGTACTCCTTCGGTTTTTCTCTTTATCGTGCAACTGTTCACTTACCACAGATAAGCTTTCTTGTATGTCAATAGGTGCCGCAACCGTAGCACCGGAGCCGCTTCAGCGACGGCAACAGCGGGCCCAAACTCAACCACAACACGAGCACCATCGATGATCCTTAGCTATCAAGTATGACAACGATACCCATACGCCACCGAGAATCAGGTACTATTATCCAACGACCGACGCCTACGTTCACTTTCCTAGCATAAGCACCGCACCTTTGAATTTCTCCAGGGCATCATTTAGTTTTTCATGAGACACGTTATTCTGCTTGCACCTGTAGGGCCATACTTCTGGCAGTGAACATGTTACATGTGCTAAATTACATACCAGTGCACATATAGTTAATATGCTTTAGTTTTGTTCTGATGCCACCTGTTGGTTCCATCAGACTGCTTAATGTTCTATATGCTTAATTACACATCAGCAAACTAGCATGTGGTTCCGCTGCTTTTTGTTTGTTTTACCCTACATTTTCTGATGCTAGCTATTACATCACTGCTCCGAGCCTCTGTTCATTACTTGTTTGTGTGTTCTTGATCTTCCCAAGTTGCATGACTAATTTGAGGCTCCTATTAATTATGGAGCTGCCAACCCCATCAAGCAAAATATTTGTTCTTTTGGGGCTGGCACCTCGAACAAGCATAACAATAGAGGGAAGCAGATATATTGTCGTGTATGCACACACCCTTCTTTCATTAGTTTAGATGAAGCATTGATGATCAATTCAGACCAGTGCATGCGATTAAATTAATTTTACCTAAATAGATGGTGCAGAATAAACTACAACAACTAGATTTGCAACCACGGGATGCTGACGATATCTTCAAAGAACATTGCAACAATAGCTAGGCTTCACAGCAACATATGGTAAGCCAGTGTGTTTTAGTACATGTGAAATGTAATGCGAGTGGGCTGCTTTCTTGGCTTGTGCCCTCAACATGTAATCCTACCGAATTACAAATAGTTCAGTTGTCTGCTTTGCTGTATTGCTTGATTCGAATGCTTATTTGTGTTTACGCTATACCTGAGTTGGCCAATATGTCAACAGTGCATGCTGTACTATCGTAAAGAAATACATGTCTATTTCATTTGAGTCCTTAACTTTTCCTCTCAACTTCATCACAAGACTCTGTTCGTAGTTTATATGAGGCCACACTATTAAGTGCTTTCTCAGATTATTTCAACTGCTTAGATGCCTTAGCAACTTAAATATAGCGGTTGTACACTCCCTTTCAACTAGGGATGTCAACTGGGTCCCATTTAATCCCGATTAAAGTCCACTAGTGGTATGATAGTTCAAAAGAGTTTTTGTTTTTTGAGGAAAATGAACTAGGGAGGTAGCAAAAACTAACTAGATGGGACTGGCGGATGTCGTTTATTTGCCACTTACATCCCTAGTTTCATCTTACCATTTTAATTTCTTTTCAGCTGATGCTGCTTCGAACCATTTAAATATAGTTTGCCATGCTCGGCAATAATTCATCCGTCGTTTACCATGTAAGCTTACTGCCTGGATCATACGATAACTATCTCTTACTGATGTCCAGCGGAAACCTTTCACGATGCCGTTCACACTAGGACATAATGTACAACCCCAGAATCTATTTGTGGAAGCAGTGCGCCATCCATGTAACCAGATGGTAGCAGTTCAGAGGCAACACCACCGGAGAGCAGTCTGAGCACATATATTATAGTGCTTGAGGCTCTACTAGAGGCAGAAAGAGATGGTGTGGCTGCCATGAATGAGGTAATCTTTATCTTGAGGCTGGAAATTACGGAATTAGCGGCACACATTATGCAGGCAACCCAAGAATTGGAGGAAGTAAGAATGTTGCATTTGAAGACGGAGGAGGTCCTGCTGTTTCTGCTATCTGAAGCCCAAGGTAATCATGGTTCTTCTTTAGATACCAGTTGAAATTGTCATTAGATTATTGTACTTGCATGTTGTGTCATATCTCTAAATGGATTATGTTGCAAGACCCCCTATGTTGTCCATGTGTTGTAATGATCCGAATATTTTAGGCGAGGTAATCATTAGTACTTGTATGATTGACATAAGGTGAACTGTTTTTCGTGTGAGCATATTGTATTGGTTGAAATAACTGTTTGACTTAGAGTGTATCCAACCTACTGAATTCGAAGATCACGACATTTCTAAATCATATCATATATAAAGGTGGAATAAATCTTTGTTGTGGTTTTGAAGAAATAAATAACAAAATGTATAATTATCTGTGGATATTCGTAATCGAATACAAATTGGATTTGAATTTAGTTTGCCAGGTCCCAGGGCAAACATGAATGCTAATTCTCCCAAGTTTTGAACGAAGCGGCTAAACACCCACTATAATTTGTGGGCTTCCCGAAGCAAGTGTTTGCGAGATGGAAATTACTGTCTACCCCTGACACTTGACATCCTTATCGACCGGATTTACACTGCTGTCGATAGGGGTAGACTAGTAACTTCAATCAGACGTGACACGACGGCCTCTGAGCCCATTCAGACACGGTGGGCGCCAAATGTGGGCGGCAAAACACATTTGATTCAAGCTCGTCCGAAAGACATATGTCTCTTCCTCCATTTCCCCATTCATACACGGTGGGCGGCAAAACAAACTCTCCTCGTCCGAAATCGATGTAGGCTAATATTTTAAATAGGGGCAGATGTGTAACTTCCATCAGACGTGACACAACCGCCCTACCTGTCAGCCCCGTTCATACACCGTGGGCGCCAATCGTGGTCGGCAAAACACCCTCTCCTGGCCCGAAATAGTTACCGACAAATATTTGGGAGATGCGAGATTACCATCCTATCCCCAACCGACGTGATGTCCGAAATTTTAAACGAGGGATAAGTTCATAACTTTCCCCCATTTCAGAGAAGCGCATCCCAAAGTTTGAGATCCCCCTCCTCTCCATTTCCCCATTCATACACCGTCGGCAGCACGACAACCTCCACACTGCGGCCAGCCTCCTCCGCCCGCCACCCCATCCTCCACCTTGCCGGAGCCGCTACCCCTACCCCGCTGTCCACATCAAGAGATGGACGTCTCTCATCCACGACGCTAGACCAGGATCCTTTCATCGCCTCCTCTCGCTTCATCGGCGCCGTCGTCCACCTTGCCGTTTCCGCTCCTACGACTGCCTCATCCACGACATTAGGATATATACCCGACCCGGCCGTCTGCCGTCTAAAGTCTTCTTCCCCGCCGCCGACAGCCATCGCACCCGCAGCACCCTCAACGTATCAGCATAGGCCTACACGACGTCGCAAGAGAGGTGGTACTCTTCCATATGTGCTTAAGTTATTGATCTCACCCAGAAAATAGATCGTAATTTGTTTACCGTACTTTTCTTGTCCGTACCAAATCGTAGTGGCTAGTTGAAAGCAAACATTGGTTGCGAAGTAGCTTTGTCTGGTTTGCACCTTTAGATCCGCCATGGCACGGGCACTATACTCGTAAAGCTTATGGTTTCCCCCTTTATATTCACTACCATCATCGTAGGTGCTTCATGTCGTGCTAGCACTGCTCCTCAAGACCTCAATCCAAAGCTTACGTGTGGAAATACGAATCTGATATGATGCTCATATCATTAAAACAGAAAATGTTTAATTGGTCACCTAATGTTCCTATATTCGTTTCAAAAAGCATGTGCGCCACCCACTGGTCCAGCTAGTTCCACTTTCCTGATTTTTCTCTTGATGCTTAGGGTTTTCCCCTTCTATCTACTCTACTATGATATGCGTAGGTGCTTTCTGTCGTACTAGCATTACTCCACCCTTCAAGCTAAACAACACAACACTTAGAATTCGAAAGCTTAGTTGTTCATATATGATTGTGATATGATACTGATATTAGTTAACCGACACATTTAATTGGTTAGCTAAAGGTCCCACTTGAGTTTCCAAATGCATGTCGCAACATATAGAGAGACATCATAATTGCATTTCTTTGTCACTTGTTGACCGTACTTTCTTGTCCATACTAAATCTTAGTTGTTATTTCAAAGCAAACATCGGTTGCTAACTACCCTTTGCGCGGTTTGCAGCTTCAGATCTGCCATCCCACTGCCACGGTCAAAACTGTACTCATCATGCTTATGTTTTCCCCATTGTATGATGACCACAATCAGCCTACGTGGTTCGTGTCATAATAGCACTGCTCCACCCATCGAGCTAAACAAGCTTAGTTGTACAAATTCATATCTGATATTATTGCTGATATTAGTAAAACTGAGAGATGTTTAATTGGTTAGCTAAATGTTCCTACTTTAGTTTCGAAATGCATGTGAGCCACATATGTAGAGACCGGAAAGAATATTATTTCTCTATGCGCTCTGGTTCATCATGGGTGGCCAACCGACATTGTATTGAAAGACTTGTAATATCTTCAATCTGCTTGCTCTTCTGCTCTTCTTTAAGATGATACTCTTCTCTTGCGGTCGACTGGTCAGGTCGAGTTGTTCTCCCTTAGTATATTTTGAATCTGTCAGGTCAGGTCGACTTGTTCTTCTTTACTATATGTTGAAGCTATCATCTGCGAAGTGTCATCACTTCTGGAGCTCTCATATTTTGAGTAGTAGGCCACATTATATTTATGCACACAATAAATTACAGCATGCATGGCATCTTTTAAAAGAATTGCAGAGATAGCACGAAGGGGTTTACAGGGAGGCAGTATTGCATTAGAATCACTTCTGCATTACAAAGAAAATCTCACTTGTTTTTATGTTTTCATGCATGTCAGCTATTGAACATTATCAAAATGAATATGAGAATGGGCGCACGAGAGGAATATTGCGGAACAATCCACTGGCTAACAAACTTGGCATGGAGGATGGCCTATCTTATTCACCCATCAAGGTGCTTGCTCTAACTTTGCAAAGTTGTATTGGTCGCACATATTTTGCATGTGACCTCTTGCATTACTTCTACTTTGTTACACCATCTGCTTAGTTTAAGCATCATATATGAGTATATGCCATACCTTTCCATTTTCTGTACCTATTCCATGTGTCGTCACACTATGTTTTTCCAGTCAAATGTTGTTCTTTCGTAATAGATGTCCAAAAGGAAGAGGGTGAGTGCAGATCTTCAAGGAGTATAAACTAGGTATTTGGAAAAGGTAGTGATACTTGTTAAATCAGATAGATCAGCAGCCACATAAAACACAGGTCCAACTGTACCACACTTTACCCCTACTCCAGTGGCCAAACCCCTATTAGAACTGCTGGGAGCCCAGCATCAGGTACTGTCTATGATATCAATTCAAAATTTGAACTCCTAAATTTCTGCTTGTGCCTTACCCTCTCTCTTGTATGAAAACTAATTTCAGATGAATCTCCTTGCTCAAAGGATCATACGATCTCAAAACAATAATGGGCTCTGCATTGCTCTTGTCAGTACCTCTCTCCCTAACGCTGTACTTAATTAATTGCTATTTGATTATGTATCATCAGTCTGCACCCGAGCTTCATTATCCTCTGTTTCTTCCAATATTATTTGATCTATATTTACTCTTTGCAAGATGTAGAATAATGGCAACGCTTATAAAGAATTTTCTTTGTGGAATTTATTGAATTATCCTTCCATCAACACGGAGAAGGGCTTTGTCCAGCCCGTGTTAACATGTAATGTAAGTTCATTCTTCTCAAGGCTTCAAACTTTGTTCTAGTATAGATTTGGATAGGCATCATTCCCTCCACTGCTATTTGCTTTGCTGTTTACATCTGATTGGATGTTTGCAACACCTACCAGTTTCAAATTGTAGTTGTAAAAACATGTTCCTTATGCAGAACAGATCCATTTATTTGCTTATATAATTATAAAACCTGTTACATGTCTCCTTGTTTCTCTTTCAGACTCGTATCTCTTACGCCAGGCAGAACTTTAGGGAAGATAGTGAGCCAAACCATCTTGAGGACAGCGAGATGACCCCAAGGTCCTGTCTTGATGAAGACAGTGAGTTGAAGCTACCCACCAGCAGGTGTGAGACAACCTCTGTGCAGTCGCTGCCTCAATCAGTTCGACTTCTTCAGTCTCAACTTAAAGAGAAAAGGCTTGCTTCAGCTCAGCTCCGACTTGAAGTCAAAGATGCAATGAAGATGTCAGAGGACTGCCGTGCGCACCATCATGCCTTAAATCTAATGTTGATGCATCTATCATTGACACAACTGAGGTCTACTCAGCTTCTTCAGCTGTTTGGGGGGCCCGACCTGGCCAGGCCTAGTGCCTTCTGAAGTGCTCTCAGTTTTGTATATTCTTTTGTCAGCGCGTTTATTTGCACTGGTGGCGAACTTTGATGCCCAGTGGATGTAATATGTGTGATAGCCGTGACAGCCTAGCGTAAGTTGCTTTCTTATTCATTTCCTTGTTATCTTGTTTATTTGTTTGCTTGTAGTCATTGCAGTTCTTTTTCCGCGGTTTGCTATTGGCTGCAATAACCTATTTTTTTAAAATAGGCCACAATAACCATGGGCTAATATTTACTGTAGTGACACTGAGCCTCCTACGGGCCGTAGAAATAGTGGGCCTTCTACGAGCCATAGAAACAGTGGGCCTTCTACGGGCTGTAGAAACATTAGGCCTTCTACGGGCCGTAGAAACAATGGGCCTTCTATGGGCCGTATCATCAATGGGCCTTATACGGGCAATATGATCGATTGGCCAAACATGGGTCAATAACATGCCGCATTATGGCCGTAAATGGGCTAGAGTTGGAATCGTCCGTTCATGGGCCGACCATAATGGGCCATCGTTAATAGGCCATATTTGATGACGCTATGAAAACGGCCCAACGTATTAATGGACCACAAATGAGCCGACTGTAACCACGGGCTGAATTTGGCCGACAAGCAGAAAATGACAGTAACGGGCCGTAAGTAAACGAATGCTGGAAACGATCCCAATAATAAATGGGCTCTGAGAAGGCCGAAAGATAACATGGGCTGGAAACGGCCCAACGGAATAACGGGCCGTTAATGGGTATAAAGTGATACACTGTTCATTATGGGCCAGTTTCACGACGGGCCGTTAATGGGTGTAAAGTGATACACTGTTCATTACGGGCCAGTTTCACCACGGGCTGTTAATAGGCCAAGAGTTACATAGGGCCTCATATGGGCCGAAAGACATCATGGGCCATACATGGGTCAGAAGTGAAAACGGGCTGGAATCATCTTGGGTGGCCCAGATGACGCTACTGGGCCTAATTCTAATAGGGCGTAACGGGCCTTGGGTTAGCGGGCTGTAAATGGGCTATATGCGAACATGCCGTTAACAGGCTTTACATGGGCCGGCCCGCCACCTTTTGACCAGGTCAAACAGGCCGGCCTTTTCACAGGAATGGGCCTCTATTGGGCCGTGCCACGTGTCGTCGTGTCATAGGCGCCTTCTGTCCAATGAGTGGATGACATCTGTCCCAACGATGAGCCAACACGTGTTTCCTCTAGCCAATGATGATTTTACACGTGGAAAATCCCCATTGGCCGGGGCTATTAACGGGTTATCGGATCCAAAACCCGACCCGATAGCTTAACGGCGTTCTGTTACGGTGGATGCCACGTGTCAGTCACCCTTGACGAAAGCACTTCTGTGACGCGGGATTTATCATCATGGAAGTGGACACTTCCGTGATGATAATTTTGGTAATGTCATGGAACACTTCTACGACATCACAGGTATGACTATCTTGATTCTGTCATAAAATCGTCATGGATGTACATGCATGACAGAAAATGCGACCTACTGTGACAAACACGTATCATCACGGAAGTGTATTTTTTTGTAGTGTTAGTTCATTCTTTGTTCGGCCTCAAACCTCTCCTCTCACTCTCCGTCTGAGTTCGAGGTCGAAGCAGCGTCTACGACAAGCCTTGCCGTGCAACTCCGGCGAAGCTCCGTCACCGTTGGTCGCGCCAGTGCGGTAACTCTTCTCTCCCGCGCTGCCATAGTCGATCTGTACTGCCAAGTTAGGGTGTACATATCTAGATCTTTCCATATCCCTCTTCTGTTCTAGGGCAGTTCATCTCGACGCCATTTTACTTGTTTATTTTCTTGTGGTAGATCCTTAGGATTCTCTAAGAAATGACTTGTGCGGTTTGTAGTAGTTCCTCATACCAGTCCTTTGGATCTAGGGTTTATTTTCAATACTTCAAAAGGTTAGAGGAATTATTATTCTGTCTTAGGGCATATGGCAATTCTCTCAATGATATCTTGCTATGTGTATGCCATGAATCTCTCGTTTCTTCCAAAAAATTATCAGTTTTGAGTCAAAATGCTTCTGTGCATGTTTGTGACTTCTTCCTGTTTTTCTCTCGAATTTGTGTTTTTCTCTCAGGTGTGGTCATGGCAAATAGTTTGGATGAGCATTCAGGGTCCGAGGAAGAAATTCCACAGCAGTCGCGTGTGGCTGATAAAGCAAAGGTGGCTGAAAGAAAATCAGCGAAGCCGCCTAAAGCACCGAAGAAAAAGGTCGAATCAGAAAGCATGAAGAATATGATGGTATTCACTCAACACACAATTAGCCAGAGGACGAGCTAGTTTCTGACTTGAAAACCCTGTTTTCTGATGGAAATCCCAAGAAGGGTGGTTGCGGTAGAGAGAGGAACACCGCGGCTGAGATGTCTGATCCTGAAACTTACAAGACTCCACCTGGAATAGAAACTGCTCAAGAGAGAAACAACAGACTGCAAAAGATTCACCGCCACCGTGTGAAGAAATGGTTCAACCATGAGAACGTCTGAAGAAAATACCAGATCATGTTTGCATTCACTCCTCCGTGGAATGACTGCATTTTAAAAGGCTGCCTAGGTCCAAATGATGAAAAAGTCAGACCAGCTCCTCCCCCAATGCTCATGCCGACTCATTGAAGACAATTGCTGATTTTCCCGAGGATGCCAAGGCCAAGTGTGACGAAAAGGAGGTGAAGAAAAATTAGTTGGAACAGAGAAATATTGAGTTAACTCAACAGGATGTGCTAGAGAAGAAGGAAAGGGCCTCTGCCCGAAAAGAAAAGAAGAAGAGGAAGTCTGTTTCTCCTTGAGCTTCGAAGAAGAAGTCTGTTGCCAAAAAAGAAAGGAAGGTTGCATCTACCTCATCTGATGATTCCTATGATGATAATGTTGGTGAAGAAATTCCCATGTAAGACCAAAGAGTGCTGCTTGATAAGCCATACCAAACTATGTCTCCAGCAAAGATTTCTCCACCAGTGAGATCTTCTCCAAGGCTTGCTCCCGTCCCATCAGATAAAACTTCAGGTTCTGCTACCCCAATGGCAAAGAGAAAATTGAGAATCGATGAAAAAGCTGCTATCCCTGCCAAGAAGGCAAAGAAAATTGTTCCTGCTTCCAAAGAGGAATATGATTTTGATCTTATGTTTGACATCATTGAAGGTGCTTCTTATGATGCAAATCCATCCGAGTTGAGCAACGTGGGTTTGCCTGATGATGTTACCAAGATGGCAACAAAGAATTTCTCTGATCTGAAGGGAATTACCAAGGAACTGAATCAGGCTATAGAGGACCAGAAACTGCTTGAGAAAATGAGAAATCAAGCTCGCTCTGAATCTGAAAGGAAAGACGTGAACAAGGGAATCCTTGAGATCACTAAAGCCATCACTGTCATGAAACAACAAGATTGAGTGGCATTCCAAGTTGAAGATGGATTTTTCTCAACTCTGTGATCATAGGAATGATGAGATTAAGCATCAAGCAGATCTTGCTCGACAAAGAGAAAAGGAAGAGAAACATCAGAGAGCTCAGGCTAGAGGCAACAAGCCGAAAGATATCAAGGATCATCGTATCCAATCTGTAAAAACTGCTTCACCTGTTGATACAAGTGTTCCACTTCAATAGATACCACAATCCCCTCGTCTCGAGGAAGTAACCGAACAACAAGCTGTGCCTGCGGTAGTCATCATTCCTACCTCAGCTGCACAAGAAGCTGATGTAGTGGATATATATATGGTTAATCCTGATGAAGTGAATGTCGTGCCCGAGCAAAATGCTCCCGAAGAAAGAATTGACAAAGAGATTGTGATGGAAAAGGCAACTTCATCACCTTTGAAGAAAATTCAAGCTGAACCCTCTGGATCCACCAAGGAGGGTGAGAAGGTCGAGGGGGAGCAACTTGCTTCCCAAGGAAATACCCCTCTGTTCTCCTCATCTGGTGCCCCTACCCAGATGGAGGTTGACCCTGCTCCTAGTTCTTTGGCTTCACAGCCAGAACAGGAAGAGAAGGAATTTGAAGAGCCCATGGCTCTCGAAGAGAAAGATCAAGCAGCTGTACCACCCATGTTACTGCAGCATACTGAAGCAGAACAAGTTGTGACTCAAGAGTCTGAAGAAGTTGTCGTGCCACCCACATTTGAGAACTCTCCGAAAGAAAAGGCCGTTGTTGCCTAGAAAGCTGTGAAAGGTGATGGGCCGTATTGCAAGATTCATCAAACCAAGGGCCACGACCTTCAAGAGTGTTATCAGGTTGAGCAACTTGTCAAGAGGCAAAGAGCGGAGTATGAAATAGTGACAAGGAAAAAGGTCAGAATATTGCTGGCGGTAAGGGCTGAGGTGGTGAAGTAAATCACCTTGGAAAACCCTTTCAGAATCAAGAAAAACCCGCCAGAGGCCGAGAGAAGGAAGCTTGTGATGATGAGAGTGATGGAGGGGATGAAGAGGAGACCAGCGAGCAAGAGTTTCAGAAGTACACTGACGCCCTATGCATTGACGGGGGTGCGTTTCTGCACACCTCTCACCGCCAACTCAAGCGGTGGGCATGAGAGGTCAATGCCGTGGAACCAGCGCCGGAGGCCCGAAAACCACTCAAATGGTCTCGTACACCCATCATATTTGATGAGGAGGATCACCCTAGCCGTAGCACCATGGTAGGTTGTTTGCCATTGTTGGTCTCCCCAACAATTGGCAACCTCAAGGACACAAAGATGTTGGTGGACGGCAGGGCCGGGTTGAATCTGATCTCCCCAGTAGTTATCAACAGACTCCAGATAGCAGAGGAAGAGCTAGAGGTTACTAGCTTGTTTCAAGGAGTTAATCTCGGCAGGATCCATCCCAAGGGAAATATCACGTTGCCAGTAACGTTTGGGGGAGAACTAAACTACCGAACTGAGAGGATTGTGTTTGATGTGGTCGATCTCCCCCTGCCATACAATGGGATTCTTGGACGCCCGGCCTTGGCTAAATTCATGGCGACATCCCACTATGCCTACACACCTTGAAGATGCCTGGGCCACTGGGAGTCATCACCATCCCATCAGATGAGAAGGATGCAATCATTTGTGTGGACAAGATGTACCGGGACACAGTCATTGCAGCGGCAGTGGCTGCAGCAGCTCCCGCCAAGGAAAGCAAATGAAAAAAAGAGGGATTGTAGGGCCTCCGGCAAGGAGTCCGGGAAGCATGCCCCTACCGAGTGCACGACACCCGTTGACGACGTGCCAGAGTGTTCCAACATCAAGAAATCCAAGGCCACTGCACCCCAAGTGAAGACAGTCCCGGCAGAGCTGGCTGGCGTTGATGGTACTTTCACTATCAGTGACACCCTCGATGACAAATAGGAAAGCGTGCTCGTTGCCTTCCCGCGGGCGAATATCGATGTGTTTGCTTGGCAACCATTGTTGGAAATATGCCCTAGAGGCAATAATAAAAGTGTTATTATTATATTTCTTTGTTCATGATAATAGTCTTTTATTCATGCTATAACTGTATTATCCGGAAATCGTAATACACGTGTGAATACATAGACCACAATATGTCCCTAGTGAGCCTCCAGTTGACTAGCTCGTTGTGATCAACAGATAGTTATGGTTTCCTGGCTATGGACATTGGATGTCGTTGATAACGGGATCACATCATTAGGAGAATGATGTGATGGACAAGACCCAATCCTAAGCCTAGCACAAAGATCGTGTAGTTCGTATGCTAAATCTTTTCTAATGTCAAGTATCTTTTCCTTAGACCATGAGATTGTGCAACTCCAGGATACCGTAGGAATGCTTTGGATGTACCAAACGTCACAACGTAACTGGGTGGCTATAAAGGTGCATTACAGGTATCTCCGAAAGTGTCTGTTGGGTTGGCACGAATCGAGACTGGGATTTGTCACTCCATGTAAACGGAGAGGTATCTCTGGGCCCACTCGGTAGGACATCATCAGAATGTGCACAATGTGACCAAGGGGTTGATCATGGGATGATGTGTTACGGAACGAGTAAAGAGACTTGCCGGTAACGAGATTGAACAAGGTATTGGTATACCGACAATCGAATCTCGGGCAAGTACAATACCGTTAGACAAAGGGAATTGTATACGGGATCGATTGAGTCCTTGACATCGTGGTTCATCCGATGAGATCATCGTGGAACATGTGGGAGCCAACATGGGTATCCAGATCCCGCTGTTGGTTATTGACCGGAGAACGTATCGGTCATGTCTACATGTCTCCCGAACCCGTAGGGTCTACACACTTAAGGTTCGATGACGCTAGGGTTATAAAGGAAGTTTGTATGTGGTTACCGAATGTTGTTCGGAGTCCTGGATGAGATCCCGGACGTCATGAGGAGTTCCGGAATGGTCGGGAGGTAAAGACTTATATATGGAAAGTTGTTGTTCGGGTTCCGGAAAAAGTTCGGGTTTTTTCGGTATTGTACCGGGAAGCTTCCAGAAGGTTCTAGAGGATTCCGGAGGGGTCCGGAGGTCCGGAAATTGTTCCACCACGTCCAATACAGTAGCATGGGCTGTAAGGGGGCGCCCTAGCCTTAATGGGCCAGGGGCACCAGCCCCCCCAAGGCCCATGCGCATGGGAAAGGGGAAACCCTAAAGGGGGAGGTCTCCACTTGACTTGGGAGGCACTCCTCCCCCCTTGGCCGCCCCCCTTAGATGGGATCTAAGGCTGGCCGCACCCCTTGGGGTGGGAAACCCTAAAGGGGGCGCAGCCCCCCCTTCCCCCTATATATAGTTGAGGTTTGGGGCTGCTAAACTCATGAGAACCTCTCCCTCTTGGTGCAGCCCTACCTCTCTCCCTACTCCTCCTCTTCCGTGGTGCTTGGCGAAGCCCTGCTGGATTGCCACGCTCCTCCACCACCACCACGCCGTTGTGCTGCTACTGGATGGAGTCTTCCTCAACCTCTCCCTCTCTCCTTGCTGGATCAAGGCGTGGGAGACGTCACCGGGCTGTACGTGTGCTGAACGCGGAGGTGCCGTCTGTTCGGCACTAGGATCTCCGGTGATTTGGATCACGACGAGTACGACTCCTTCAACCCCGTTCTCTTGAACGCTTCCGGTTAGCGATCTACAAGGGTATGTAGATGCACTCTCCTTCCCCTCGTTGCTGGTTTCTCCATAGATAGATCTTGGTGACACGTAGGAAAATTTTGAATTTCTGCTACGTTCCCCAACAGTGGCATCATGAGCTAGGTCTATTGCGTAGATTCTTTGCACGAGTAGAACACAAAGTAGTTGTGGGCGTTGATTTTGTTCAATATGCTTACCGTTACTAGTCCAATCTTGTTTCGACGGTATTGTGGGATGAAGCGGCCCGGACCGACCTTACACGTACTCTTACGTGAGACAGGTTCCACCGACTGACATGCACTTGGTGCATAAGGTGGCTAGCGGGTGCCAGTCTCTCCCACTTTAGTCGGAACGGATTCGATGAAAAGGGTCCTTATGAAGGGTAAATATAAATTGGCATATCACGTTGTGGTTTTGCGTAGGTAAGAAACGTTCTTGCTAGAAACCCATAGCAGCCACGTAAAACATGCAAACAACAATTAGAGGACGTCTAACTTGTTTTTGCAGGGTATGCTATGTGATGTGATATGGCTAAGAAGAATGTGATGAATGATATGTGATGTATGAGATTGATCATGTTCTTGTAATAGGATTCACGACTTGCATGTCGATGAGTATGACAACCGGCAGGAGCCATAGGAGTTGTCTTTATTTATTGTATGACCTGCGTGTCATTGAACAACGCCATGTAATTACTTTACTTCATTGCTAACCGGTAGCCATAGTAGTAGAAGTAACAGTTGGCGAGACAACTTCATGAAGACACGATGATGGAGATCATGGTGTCATGCCGGTGACGATGATGATCATGGAGCCCCGAAGATGGAGATCAAAAGGAGCAAAATGATATTGGCCATATCATGTCACTATTTGATTGCATGTGATGTTTATCATGTTTATGCATCTTGTTTACTTAGAATGACGGTAGTAAATAAGATGATCCCTTACAACAATTTCAAGAAGTGTTCTCCCCTAACTGTGCACCGTTGCTACAGTTCGTCGTTTCGAAGCACCACGTGATGATCGGGTGTGATAGATCCTTACATTCACATACAACGGGTGTAAGACAGATTTACACATGCAATACACTTAGGGTTAACTTGACGAGCCTAGCATGTACAGACATGGCCTCGGAACACGGAGACCGAAAGGTCGAGCATGAGTCGTATAGTAGATACGATCAACATGAAGATGTTCACCGATGATGACTAGTCCGTCTCATGTGATGATCGGACACGGCCTAGTTGACTCGGATCATGTAATCACATAGATGACCAGAGGGATGTCTATCTGAGTGGGAGTTCATAAGATGAACTTAATTATCCTGAACATAGTCAAAAGACCTTTTGCAAATTATGTCGTTAGCTCGCGCTTTAGTTCTACTGTTTTAGATATGTTCCTAGAGAAAATATAGTTGAAAGTTGATAGTAGCAATTATGCGGACAGTAGAAAGCTTATGTACTTAATGCACTGCTCAGTGTGCTGAACCCCAAACGTCGTTTGTGGATGTTGCGAACATCGGACATACACGTTTTGATAACTACATGATAGTTCAGTTAAACGGCTTAGAGTTGAGGCACCGAAGACGTTTTGAAACATCGCGAAACATATGAGATGTTTCGAGGGCTGAAATTGGGATTTCAGGCTCATGCCCACGTCAAGAGGTATAAGACCTCCGACGATTTTCTTAGCCTGCAAACTAAGGGAGAAAAGCTCAATTGTTGAGCTTGTGCTCAGATTGTCTGAGTACAACAATCATTTGAATCGAGTGGGAGTTGATCTTCCAGATGAGATAGTGATGTTTCTCCGAAGTCATTACCACCAAGCTGCTAGAGCTTCGTGATGAACTATAATATATCAGGGACATATATGATGATCCTTGAGATATTCGCGATGTTTGACACCACAAAAGTAGAAATCAAGAAGGAGCATCAATTGTTGATGGTTGGTGAAACCACTAGTTTCAAGAAGGGCAAGGGCAAGAAGGGATACTTCATGAAACGGCAAATCAGCTGCTGCTCTAGTGAAGAAACCCAAGGTTGAACCCAAACCCGAGACTAAGTGCTTCTGTAATAAGGGGAACAGCCACTGGAGCAGAATTACCCTAGATACTTGGTAGATGAGAAGGCTGGCAAGGTCGATAGAAGTATATTGGATATACATTATGTTAATGTGTACTTTACTAGTACTCCTAGTAGCACCAGGGTATTAGATACCGGTCCGGTTGCTAAGTGTTAGTAACTCGAAATAAAAGCTACGGAATAAACGGAGACTAGCTAAAGGTGAGCTGACGATATGTGTTGGAAGTGTTTCCAAGTTTGATGTGATCGAACATCGCACACTCCCTCTACCATCAAGATTAGTATTAAACCTGAATAATTGTCATTTGGTGTTTGCGTTGAGCATAGACATGATTGGATTATGTCTATCGCAATACGGTTATTCATTTAAGGAGAATAATGGTTACTCTATTTATGTGAATAATACCTTCAGTGGTCTTGCACCTAAAGGAATGGTTTATTGAATCTCGATCGTAGTGATACACATTTTCATGCCAAAAGATATAAGATAGTAATGATAGTACCACTTACTTGTGGCACTGCCATGTAAGTCATATTGGTATAAAACGCATGAAGAAGCTCCATGTTGATGGATCTTTGGACTCACTCGTTTTTGAAAAGTTTGAGACATGCGAACCATGTCTATTGGTGTATACGCATGAAGAAACTCCATGCAGATGGATAGTTTGGACTCACTTGATTTTGAATCACTTGAGATATGCAAATCATACCACATAGGCAAGATGACTGAAAAGCCTCGGTTTCAGTAAAATGGAACAAGATAGCAACTTGTTGGAAGCAACACATTTTGATGTGTGCAGTCCAATGAGTGCTGAGGCATGCAGTGAATACCGTTATGTTCTTACTTCACAGATGATTCGAGTAGATGTTGAGTATATTTACTTGATGAAACACAAGTCTGAATTATTGAATGGTTGAAGTAATTTCAGAGTGAAGTTTAAGATCTTCGTGACAAGAGGATAGAATGTCTATGATATGATCATAGAGATGAATATCTGAGTTACGGGTTTTGGCACACAATTAAGACATTGTGGAAACTGTTTGACAATTAATACCGCCTGGAACACCATAGTGTGATGGTGTGTCCGAACATCATAGTTGCACCCTATTGGATATGGTGCGTACCATGATGTCTCTTATCGAATTACCACTATCGTTTATGGGTTAGGCATTAGAGACAACCACATTCACTTTATATCGGGCACCACGTAATTCCGTCGAGATAACACCGTATGAACTATGGTTTAGAGAAACCTAAGCTGTCATTTCTTAAAGGTTTGGGGCTGCGACGCTTATGTGAAAAAGTTTCAGGTTGATAAGCTCGAACCCAAAGCGGATAAAATGCATCTTCATAGGACACCCAAAACAGTTGGGTATACCTCCCAATTCAGATCCGAAAGCAATAGGGATTGTTTCTTAAATCGGGTCCTTTCTCAAGGAAAGGTTTGTCTCGAAAATTGAGTGGGAGGATGGTGGAGACTTGATGAGGTTATTGAACCGTCACTTCAACAAGTATGTAGCAGGGCACAGGAAGTTGTTCCTGTGACTCCTACACCAATTGAAGAAGAAGCTTATGATAGTGATCATGAAGTTTTTGGATCAAGTCAATACCGTACCTCGTAGGGTGACAAGGATGCGTACTACTTTAGAGTGGTACAGTAATCCTGTCTTGAAGGTCATGTTGCTAGACAACAATGAACCTACGAGCTATGGAGAAGCGATGGTGGGCCCATATTCCGACAAATGGTTAGAAGCCATGAAATCCGAGATAGGATCCATGTATCAGAACAAAGCATGAACTTTGGTGGACTTGCCCGATGATCGGCAAGCCATTGAGATAAATGGATCTTTAAGAAGAAGACGGACGTGGACGGTAATGTCACCGTCTATGAAGTTCGACTTGTGGCGAAGAGTTTTTCACAAGTTCAAGGAGTTGACTACGATGAGATTTTCTCATCCTAGCGATGCTTAAGTCCGTCAGAATCATGTTAGCATTAGCTGCATTTATGAAATCTGGCAGATGGATGTCAAAACGAGTTTCCTTACTAGTTTCGTAAGGAAAGGTTTTATGTGATACAATCAGAAAGGTTTTGTCGATCCTAAGGATGCTAAAAGGTATGCTAGCTCCAGCGATCCTTCTAAGGACTGGAGTAAGCATCTCGGAGTTGGAATATGTACTTTGATAAGATGATCAAAGATTTTGGGTTTATACAAATTTATGAGAAACTTGTGTTTCCAAAGAAGTGAGTGGGAGCACTATAGAATTTCTGATGAGTATATGTTCTTGACATATTGTTGATCAGAAATGATGTAGAATTTCTAGAAAGCATATAGGGTTATTTGAAAAGTGTTTTTCAATAGAAAACCTAGATTAAGCTACTTGAACATTGAGCATCAAGATCTATGAGGATAGATCAAAAATGCTTAATGATACTTTCAAATGAGCATATACCTTGACATGATCTTGAAGGTGTTCAAGATGGATCAATCAAAGAAGGAGTTCTTGCCTGAGTTGTAAGGTATGAAGTTAAGACTTGAAGCTCGACCACGGCAGAAAAGAGAGAAAGGACGAAGGTCGTCCCCTATGCTTTAGACGTAGGATCTACAATATGCTATGCTAAGTACCGCACCTGATGTGTGCCTTGCCATGAGTCAGTCAAGGGGTACAAGAATGATCCAGGAATGGATCATTGGACAGCGGTCAAAATCGTCCTTGACGTAAATAAGGACATGTTTCTCGATTATGGAGGTGATAAAGAGTTCGGCGTAAAGGGTTACGTCGATGCAAACTTTAACACCTATCCGAATGACTCTGAGTAGCAAACCGGATACGTATAGTGGAGCAACCATTTGGAATAGCTCCAAGTGGAGCGTGGAAGCAGCATTTACAGTATGACATAGAGAAGTGCGAAGTACATACGGATCTGAATGTTGCAGATCTGTTGACTAAAACCTCTCTCACAAGCAGAACATGATCAAACCCCAGAACTCATTGAGTCTTAATCACATGATGATGTGAACTAGTTTAATGACACTAGTAAACTCTTTGGATGTTGGTCACATGGTGATGTGACCTGTCAGTGTTAATCACATGGTGATGTGAACTAGATTATTGACTCTAGTGCAAGTGGGAGACTGTTGGAAATATGCCCTAGAGGCAATAATAAAAGTGTTATTATTATATTTCTTTGTTCATGATAATAGCCTTTTATTCATGCTATAACTGTATTATCCGGAAATCGTAATACACGTGTGAATAAATAGACCACAATATGTCCCTAGTGAGCCTCTAGTTGACTAGCTCGTTGTGATCAACAGATAGTCATGGTTGCCTGGCTATGGACATTGGATGTCGTTGATAACGGGATCACATCATTAGGAGAATGATGTGATGGACAAGACCCAATCCTAAGCCTAGCACAAAGATCGTGTAGTTCGTATGCTAAAGCTTTTCTAATGTCAAGTATCTTTTCCTTAGACCATGAGATTGTGCAACTCCCGGATACCGTAGGAATGCTTTGGGTGTACCAAACGTCACAACGTAACTGGGTGGCTATAAAGGTGCATTACAGGTATCTCCGAAAGTGTCTGTTGGGTTGGCACGAATCGAGACTGGGATTTGTCACTCCATGTAAACGGAGAGGTATCTCTGGGCCCACTCGGTAGGACATCATCAGAATGTGCACAATGTGACCAAGGGGTTGATCACGGGATGATGTGTTACGGAACGAGTAAAGAGACTTGCCGGTAACGAGATTGAACAAGGTATCGGTATACCGACGATCGAATCTCGGGCAAGTACAATACCGTTAGACAAAGGGAATTGTATACAGGATCGATTGAGTCCTTGACATCGTGGTTCATCTGATGAGATCATCGTGGAACATGTGGGAGCCAACATGGGTATCCAGATCCCGCTGTTGGTTATTGACTGGAGAACGTCTCGGTCATGTCTACATGTCTCCCGAACCCGTAGGGTCTACACACTTAAGGTTCGATGACGCTAGGGTTATAAAAGAAGTTTGTATGTGGTTACCGAATGTTGTTCGGAGTCCCGGATGAGATCCCGGACGTCACGAGGAGTTCCGGAATGGTCGGGAGGTAAGGATTTATATATGGAAAGTTGTTGTTCGGGTTCCGGAAAAAGTTCGGGTTTTTTCGGTATTGTACCGGGAAGCTTCCAGAAGGTTCCGGAGGATTCCGGAGGGGTCCGGAGGTCCGGAAATTGTTCCACCACGTCCAATACAGTAGCATGGGCTGTAAGGGGGCGCCCTAGCCTTAATGGGCCAGGGGCACCAGCCCCCCCAAGGCCCATGCGCATGGGAAAGGGGAAACCCTAAAGGGGGAGGCCTCCACTTGACTTGGGAGGCACTCCTCCCCCCTTGGCCGCCCCCCTTAGATGGGATCTAAGGCTGGCCGCACCCCTTGGGGTGGGAAACCCTAAAGGGGGCGCAGCCCCCCTTCCCCCTATATCTAGTTGAGGTTTGGGGCTACTAAACTCATGAGAACCTCTCCCTCTTGGTGCAGCCCTACCTCTCTCCCTACTCCTCCTCTTCCGTGGTGCTTGGCGAAGCCCTGCTGGATTGCCACGCTCCTCCACCACCACCACGCCATTGTGCTGCTGCTGGATGGAGTCTTCCTCAACCTCTCCCTCTCTCCTTGCTGGATCAAGGCGTGGGAGACGTCACCGGGCTGTACGTGTGTTGAACGCGGAGGTGCCGTCCGTTCGGCACTAGGATCTCCGGTGATTTGGATCACGACAAGTACGAATCCTTCAACCCCGTTCTCTTGAACGCTTCCGCTTAGCGATCTACAAGGGTATGTAGATGCACTCTCCTTCCCCTCGTTGCTGGTTTCTCCATAGATAGATCTTGGTGACACGTAGGAAAATTTTGAATTTCTGCTACGTTCCCCAACAACCATCTGATACCCCACTGTTCCCAGGGAGGTAATCGAGCACCACCTTGCTGTCTGCCCGTACGCCCGACCTTTCAAGCAGAAAGTCTGGAAGCAGGCCTTAAAGAGGTAGCCGTTCATTATGGAAGAGATCAAGAAACTTGAGGCAACTGGTTTGGTCAGAGGAGTGCTGCATTCCACGTGGTTGGCAAGTCCAGTGGTAGTCCGGAAGGCTAACGGGAAGTGGAGGCTTTGCATAGATTTCACAAATCTCAACAAAGCTTGCACGAAGGACCCGTTTCCCTTTCCGCGTATTGCTCAGATTATGGATTCCACTTCAGGTTGTGATTTGCTCTCCTTTCTGGATGCATATTCTGGGTATCACCAAATCTTCATGTCCAAGGAAGATGAAGAGAAGATTTCATTTGTTCCTCCATGTGGTACATACTGTTTTGTCCGCATGCCATTCGGATTAAAGAGCGCCGGGTCCACTTTTGCAAGGGCAATACAGATTGGTTTTGAGCCATAGTTGCACAAAAACATATAGGCTTATATGGATTACATTGTGGTCAAGACCAAGGATAGAGCCACCCTTATTCAGGATTTGGAGGAGATGTTTGCTAATCTGCGCAAGATCAATTTGAAGCTCAACCCAGAAAAGTGTATATTTGGTATTCCCTCTGACAAGCTGCTTGGGTTCTTCGTATCCCATCGCGGGAACGAAGCCAACCCTGACAAGATCAAAGCTATCAAGCAGATCCAAGCGCCAAGGGCCGTTAAGGATGTGAGGTGTCTGACAGGATGCGTTGCCGCGCTAAGCAGATTCATCTCCAAGTCTGCCGAGCGCGCCCTGCCGTTCTTAATTTTTTTGAAGAAGGCAGGGCCTATGAAGTGGACCCTAGAAGCAGATGCATCATTGCAAGAGTTGAATGCCTACTTGTCCTCTGTGCCTACCTTGGTTGCTCCCAAACCCCAGGAGCCGTTGCGGCTGTACTTAGTGGCAACCAACCAGGTGGTCAGTGCAGCCTTGGTAGTGCAGCGAGAAGTGGATGAGGCAGAGAGTGAGCAGGGACCGGCAGAGTCAGAGAAGGATCAGGACAGCAATGAGCACAACAGCGAGAGCAACCCCAAGCATGCGGCAAGGAAGAAAGTGGTGCAACACCCAATATACTTCGTCAGCTCCCTGTTACAGGGGCTAGATCGAGGTACTCTAGTGTGCAAAAGTTGATCTTTGGTCTCATCATGGCCTCAAGGAAACTGCGCCACTACTTCCAAGCCCATGAGATCACGGTTGTCACTCGTTTCCTATTGCAGAGGATACTCCAAAACCCCGAGGCTACCGGCAGAATAGTGGAGTGGGCTTTGGAGTTATCCAGTTTTGGTTTAAAGTTTGAGAGCGCATCAACTATTCAGAGCAGGGCATTGGCAGACTTTATTGCAGAATGGATGTCAACACCTGATGAGGAAGTGACAGACATAGTTATCCACAGCAAGGAATCGCCCCAAGAATGGATTATGTATTTTGATGGTGCTTTTTCCCTACAAGGTGTAGGAGCTAGCATGCTTCTTGTCGCCCCTTCCAGGGAGCACTTGAAGTACGTCGTCCAAATGCATTTTGCCCGGGAAGAAGCAACCAACAATACAGCTGAGTATGAAGGGCACCTTGCCGGGCTCAGGATTGCAGCTGAATTGGGAATTAAGAAGCTAATCATTCAAGGAGATTCACAGCTTATGGTGAGACAAGTCAACAAGGATTACCAAAGTCCAGTAATGGAGGCATACGTCGATGAAGTGAGGAGATTGGAGGAACGCTTTGATGGATTGCAAACAGAGCACGTACCCCGTGCACAAAAGAAGCATAGATGATCATCTGTCAAAGTGTGTTGCGCAGAAGCTTCCTGTGGAACCAGGGACTTTTTTTCTCCATCTCACTTAGCCCTCCGTATCCCCAACGACAATGGCCCGGAAAAAGGAGAAAGCTGGACTCCGGAAAGCCTCTCTCGATAGAGCCGTCCGCTCCTGGCAGAGACCTGCCTGAAACAACTCCTCATAGCCTGTCAGACCACACTCTCCAGCCGGGCCCATGGACCCCGAGAACGAGGCATGTTCTCCCGCAGCAAAGGAGGTGCCGCTAGTCCTCGTTGCCGAGCCTCATGCTCCAACTTGGGCAAGGCACATTGTCCACTTCCTCCAGACTGGAGATCTTTCCAGCGACCAAGATGAAGCTGAAAAAGTATCCCGGAGGGCCAGTATGTATCAGTTTGTCGATGACACTCTGTACAGAAGGAGGCCCAACGGTGTGAAATTGAACTATGTCTACCGGGAAGAAGGAAAGGAACTGCTGGCTGAGATACACAAAGGCATGTGTAGCTTCCACCTTAGATCAAGGGCATTAGTTGGGAAAGCATTCCGGCAAGGATCCTATTGGCCCACAACCCTTCAAGATGTAGTCGAGCTAGTCACCAAGTATGAAGCCTACCAGTTTCATTCCAAGAAAACCCACCTGCCTGCCCAAGCTCTTCAAACAATACCTCTATCATGGCCATTTTCGGTCTGGGGGCTCGATATCCTCGGCCCCTTCCCCCGAGCAATCGGGGGCTTTGAATTCTTGTTCGTTGCTATCGACAAGTTTACAAAGTGCCCGGAAGTGACTGACGTGAGAATGGTGACTGCTCACTCAGCTATCAAGTTCTTGAAAGAACTGGTGTGTCGTTTTGGAGTTCCGGCAAGGATCATTACCGACAACGGCACCCAGTTCACAAGCCGCGCCTTCATGCAATATGTTCTTGCCCTCAGATGCAAGATCCCATTTGCCTCTGTGGCACACCCCTGGAGCAATGGACAAGCTGAGAGGGTGAACGTTGAAGTGTTGCGCGGACTCAAGACGAGAACCTTTGATACGCTGCTGAAGCACGGCAGGCAGTGGATCGAGGAGCTGCCGTTAGTTCTCTGGTCCCTTAGAATGAGACCAAACCGAGCTACCGGGCAGACTCCCTTCTCCCTGGTCTACGGGGAAGAAGCAGTTATCCCCATGGGACTCATTTACGGATCACCTCGAGTGCTTGCCTATGATGAAGTAGCGCAAGGTCAGCACCGGCGTGATGACGCTGTGCTACTCGAGGAGAACCATCTCCGGGCTGCTATGTGTGCTGCACGCTATCAGCAAGCCCTGCACCGCTATCATAGACGTAGGGTTCACGCCCGGTACTTTGAGGAAGGTGACCTTGTCCTTAGGCGTGTTTAGTCCGGCAAGGGTACAAACAAGTTGTCATCAAAGTGGGAAGGCCCTTACTCGGTAGTATGAGTGACCAGACCTGGCGCAGTCCGTCTGGGGACCGGAGATGGCACTCAGTTGTAAAACTCATGGAATATTGAGCATCTCCGCAAGTTCTACCCGTAAGGCGCGGCTGTCGGGCCCTGCCCGAAAGCAACCCTTTTGTATAGGCCTTGCCTCAGCTGCATGTAACCCCTTATACAATGCCAGAGCGATGACCTTGTGCAAGAGAAAATAAAGAAGCATTGTGGGGCCCCCGACCAAGACTGCATGCATGCACGCGCATTCCAGAGATCATTGCATAAGCATTTGCATATGCATATAGATAGGATCGCATCATGCATTCATTCTCATCTGCATGAAGCTGCAGGTTCCTGCCATGAACTTGGCTTCAACAAGGAGTTGAGAAGATTGCCCAGTGTTATGATCCCCGGCAAGCCAAACAGATAAGTTCTACCTCCTATCCGTTAGTGTTCTGTAAGCTATAACTTGTGCATAAGAAAACCTTGCCACTCTTTGAGACTTGGGTGCTCCCATCCCCGACTCGAACGTTGCTTCAGTCAGGATGGTCGCAGTGGACTTCGGTAAAGAGAAGTTGGCGGGGGGCTGGCCCCTTGTCTGTCACCCGGTAGACATAGCTCTCCGGCAGATAAAAAGGGTGCCGGCAGGGTAGCCTGCCAGGGAAAACTCGTTTATTTACATTAAAGAGGCATGTCACCTCTGCATGGACATACACATGCACGGGTTCCCGGCAAGGTTCATCTTTTTCATTAATATGCAGATATGAGTACAAGCGTTACAGAACACAATCAGGGACTCGAGAGATTACATTATTTGAATTAAAATTTGGCTAGTGCATATAGATTTAAGATTGAAAAAATATAAGTGCCCCGTAATGCCCTTTATTGTCCCTCTCCTCCTAGGCACAGTCGTCGAAGGCAAGGAGGGCAAAAGGAGCGCCTGGGCAGGAGCCCAGCCCGCTCCCCTCGGGCTCCAGGAGAGGTAGCCCAGCGGGAGAGGAAGCACCGGGGAACGCCTCGATGGAGAGCACGGCGGAAGGCGACCCCGTTGACCATCGTCACCAGAGCCAGCAGGGCTCGGCAGGGCTAACGGAGCTGCAGCCCGAGAGGAAGCCTACCGGGGCCCAGCTGGAGGACTGCTGGAGGAGCCCGGGAGCACCATCCCCACCTCTATATCCAACTCCCCGGCAAATGCATTCCCGAGAAGGAGATGCGGATGCAAATGGTGGTGCTGCCGCCTGATGAAGATGGTGCGGGCGGCGGTCAGCCGGAGCCATAGTCGTCGCTACCCCGCCCGCTACCGTAGTCATCACCGTCACTGTCCTCCTTGTCGCTTTCGCTCAAGGAGGAGCTCTTGTCATCGGTCGAGTGTCGGTGTCAAAACCGGCGGATCTCGGGTAGGGGGTCCTGAACTGTGTGTCTAGGATCGATGGTAACAGGAGACGGGGGACACGATGTTTACCCAGGTTCGGGCCCTCTCTATGGAGGTAATACCCTCACTACAAAAAAATACACTTCCGTGATGATACGTGTTTGTCCCAGTAGGTCACGTTTTCTGTCATGCATGTACATCCATGACAAATTTATGACAGAATCAAGATAGTCATACCTGTGCTGTCGTAGAAGTGTTCCATGACATTGCCAAAATTATCATCACGGAAGTGTCCACTTCCATGATGATAAATCGCGCGTCACAGAAGTGCTTTCGTCAAGGGTGACCGACATGTGGCATC
This sequence comes from Triticum aestivum, assembly GCF_018294505.1. Taxonomy (NCBI): domain Eukaryota; kingdom Viridiplantae; phylum Streptophyta; class Magnoliopsida; order Poales; family Poaceae; genus Triticum; species Triticum aestivum. Next base: position 255,668,585 of record NC_057794.1, read on the forward strand.
CACCGTAACGGAACGCTGTTAAGCTATCGGGTCGGATTTTGCATCCGATAACCCGTTAACAGCCACGGCAAATGCCGATTTTCCACGTGTAAAACTCTCATTGGCTGACGGATCCACGCGTCAGCTCCGCGTTGGCACAGGTGTCACTCATCCAACGGTCGAGATGGGCCTATGATATGTTGACACGTGGACCGGCCCAAAAGTGGCCCACAAAGAGTAAATGGGCCAGCCCAACCGAAGGCCCATAAGATTTAGCAGACCATAATGGGCCGGCCTAGCTAAAGGCCCACAAAATTTAGTGGACCATAATGGGCCGGCCCAGCTAAAGGCCCACACGATTTTGCAGACCATAATGGGCCGGCCCAACTAAAGGCCCACAAGATTTTGTGGACCACAATGGGCCGGCCCAACTAAAGGCCCACTAGATTCTATCGACCATAATGGGCCGGCCCAGCTAAAGGCCCAACATTCTCTGTCAAATCGACCCATCAACGGCCTGTCCTAAACTTGTCATCAATGCGGCCCATGGTCACTTCTGGCCCGTTAACAGTACGCTAAGTAATTGGGCCGAATTACGACCCGGTGTATTTCCGGCCTATTAATGGTCCGGCTTCATTTGGGCCCATTTACAGGCCATCAAAACTTCCGGCCCATAAACGACCGTGAAGGATTTGGGTCATATTCGGCCATGTCTGACATTCGGCCTGTTAGAGGCCCACTATAGCTTTGGGCCACTTTCGGCCTGTTGTCATTTTCGGCTTGTTAACGCCGGATGTAAACCATGGGCCATATGTGGCCCAACGTCATATCGGGCCCATTAACGACCCATATAAAAATGACGATAATCTAGCCCGACCGAAGTTCCGGCCTGTTAAAGGCCTCTGTATTAGGTCGGCGCATTTATGGCCCGTCCGAATTTCGGCCTGTTAAAGTCCAGTGGGTTATTTGGCACAATCAGGGCCCAATCTCACTTTCGGTCTATTAAAGGCCCATGTATTTTATGGGCTTGAGATATTTACACCTGTAAATGGCCTATTTTTACTGAGGGCCCAAATTATGTTTAGGCTTGTTAAAGGCCTACTATGGGCACATGCCTACCAGAAAAATATGAAAGCTTATGCTGATTTAGGCCCAGATATTTTTAGTGGGCTACATGCCAATTTCGGCCCATAATCGTTTTTAGCCCAATTGGAATGGGCCCGACGAATGTTGGCATGTTGGGGTCCTACGAAGCTTTAGGCCGAATACATTACTAAGATAAACCTACACTATACAAAAATAGCATCGTAATTACTGCAGCCTGAGGCATCATCATAAATGTTGTATCACAACAAAATAAATTCCAACCATACAACAAAAGGCCTGTTGGCATAAAGTTTATAGTCCTTCCAGATAAAAGCACCATCAGATGTATAGAAGCACAGATCATTTGACCTGAGTGCTAATGTTTCAGGCTGTAGAATCTGATGGAGCAGCACGATCTCCACCTTTTTTTTGCCATTGCTCTTGAACAACGAAGCAAATGTCTGATAGTCTGGTTTCAAAACCATTCATATCTTGACGACATTTCTCAACCACTATTCTTATTTCCGAAACAACGTCCACTAGGGATTGGACTTGTGTCTGGAGCACAGATATATCACTCTGTCTAGCAGGAAGATTTTGTTCAGTAGGCGATTTGGATGAGGTTACCTTGACAACCAACCCAGAATTACGCAGGAAGGTGCTTTTTGCACTGTTAGTGGAGAGATACTGACGCACTGCAGCAAGAGGTGACATTGTGTCTGTAGTAGCCTCGTCACCTTCAGGTGGTTGTGGCTATTCAATCATTTGTTCCATAGCTTCCTGAAAGTTTGAACTTGTAGATTAGTGTACCAGATAAGTTACTAATGAGACAAAAACAAACAAAGTAGGTTAAACATTTATACATAACTTATTTTGGTGAACTATTGTAATACATTAGCATGTATTGTAGTGTCAACTACATAATAAAATCACTTTCAGAACATATGTCCATGTAGCATGCCTACTGTATTGTCTATTTCCTCACATTCATTGACATCTAAGGATAAAGAGACATGGTTTAAAGTAGGATGAACATAGTATGACATCATTCATATCATGGGAAAACAGATATAAAACAAACAGGCTATTTTATCATTGTGTGCGCACGTGAACATAACAACTAGATTACAGATCAAGACCAAAAGAATATCCTTCATCTCTTTTAAACCATGTAAGGTGAAATGATACGTTAAGACAACTGTGAATAAAAGTGAACAGAGTAACTGACATTGGCTACAAACCAAGTAGTTAAATGAACACATCACAGTACCAATCAGTTCAAGGCAGGAGGAGTAAGGACTTACAACAGCGGCTTGAACTGGTGTGCTCATGCCCTTCATCTTGCTGGTGTGGCAATCCTTGAAGATTTGCACTGCATTCGGTTCAGGTTCTTTTTGGTCCGCACAGGATTTCCTCTGTATTTGGAACAAGTCAATATAGATACGATAATATGGCACAAAAAAAGAAGGAAGTAGCAGCTATTTACAAGAGCCTCGCAGTGTGCAATATAGCTACAAGATCATGTGGTCTGTTGGAATTTCACTTTAGAACGGTTGGTTTTGTTCTTCAAACAGTTAGCCTAGAAGAAGATCCACTTGTAAGGCACATACATAAATACAAGTTCAATATGTGGTCTAATCAAATACATATAGCCTACCTGATACTTTGGATCAGACCAGAGTTTAATGAGGGCTGTCCAGTCTTCATCTGTAATATATTCCACTGGAGATGTTTGGGCGATTTCATTATTAGCCTTGCCTTCAAAGTGAGATTTTCTAAGGTGGTACCGATACTGTCACAGAGCAGGCTGAAAAACATGAGTGCATGCTTGTCTAGTTGCATCATCTTTCGGATCCAACTTGAACCTCATCTGTTGAAAAAAGAATGTAAGTCTTATTAGGAGGAAGCTAGAAAGTATGGGACAGAGCAAGACAATATTACTAATTGCGATGAATAACATTACTTACGGATAAATGGTCAAGGAAGGTGTTAAACTAGGTATTGTCTTTCTCATTCCTGTACTGGATCCACGTTGGGAGGATACGTGCATGACACCTATCAGCAACGCCTGCCTCTGATACTAACTTGGCTGACTCTGTAGCATCACGTGGCCTTTTTAAACCTGTCTCAAAATGGATCTCCATTCTTCCTCCTTTAGATTTTGTTAATCTGTCAAGCATTATCCCTGATGTCTGTTTCCGCTTGCGCCGTGGTGCTAGTTCAACAACGAATATGGAAAGTGTTAGTGTACATCAAACTATGAGAGTACATATAAAGGAGCATGCAACTACAACTTGACTCGGTCAGGTACCATCTTGGTGTTGATGCTCATGAGGTTCATCTGATCTTGCCAAGTCCTGTTGTGTCAGTAGTGCTTCGGAAGTAGTGTTAGGTGTGAAGGCAGCTTGGGAACTGGCCAGTTCCGGAGCAAACGAATGAGTAACTGGTTGAGATGCTAGTACAATTGAAGTGGATGCTGCAGCTGGTGGAGCAGGTGATACTGTGTTTGTAGATTTAGCCGGTGGACTTGGACCTTCTACTGCACTATAAGTACCAGCAGAATCTCGACGGCGGAACCTTTTCCGTTTCACCCGACGAGTAACAACACTCCCTACTATATTATTTTCCTTGCTCTTTTTTGACTTTGCCATGTCAAGCTGTACCCACAACACAAAAAAATATAATCACTCTTCAGAACTCATTGATGCATGATACAGACAAGCAATACTTTGATGTAAGACAACCGTATGAGGATGGAATATGTAAGAAAAACAGGACGGCATGACATATTAGCTACGATGTGCAAACTAAGAAGAAGGATTTTCAAGAAAATAGAAGTAATGCAAGCTAGACACCATATGAAAGATGCAACCAATATTACTCTCCGAAGTTAAAAGTGTCTTGTCATAAGTGGCAATTCGAAAAATTAGAAGCAGTACAACGTAGAAATCAATGCAAGATGCAACCACTATCAAACTGCCATGTTAGAAGCGTCCAATCATGAGTAACTGATGCAGGATACACAACAACAGTACTTTGATGTAAGAACATGGTATGATAGATAGATGCAGTGTATTCTAGACACAAAAAGCCATGTCATATGCACATGTATAACGTATAAACTCAGCAGGTGCAATTTAATCAAAATAGAAGAAATACAGGCTAGACAACATATGCAATATGAAACCAATTATCACACTGTCAACTTAGAGCAAGCACCTGCGATAGTGGAGTACAGGAGATGAACTCATCATGTAGACTTGGGACTTCAACTTCATTAGCAGTAGCAGTGGAAAATCTAGAGAGTCTCTATTTGCGTCGGTGGGGAGGACCACCAACATCCCCTAACTTACTCTTTTCCTTCCTATTTTCTGGTATTGCCTTATGAAGTCAAAACCATAAGAAGATGAATAAAATTAGCTCTGCATAACTGGTTGATGCATGATACAGACGAACACTACTTTGATGTAAGGCAAGCGCAGGATAGGAGGATGGAATATATACAAAAAAGACAGCGTTTCATATTCACACGTACGATAGGAGGATCGAATATGTATGAAAAACAGTAAGCGGAAGGAATTTCAACAAAACTAGAAGAAATGAAAGCCAGGCACCATATGAACATGCAACCAATATCACTCTATCAGGTGAAAAGTGTCTCGTCGTAAGAGCCATTTCAAGAAATTAGAAGCAGTACAAGCTAGAAGACAATGCAAGATGCAACCTACATCACAGTCCCAAGTTAAATGTGTCTTATGGGTAAGTGATCGTTGCAGGTATAAGTTGCAAGCTACGCAGATGCAATTCAACATAATCAGAAGCAATACAAACTAGACATCATATGGAAAACGCAACCACGTATAATAGTTCCAAGTAAGAGCAAGCACCTGTGATGGTGGAGTAGGGGAGATGTGCTCGTCATGTACACGTATGTTCTAGAAACAGGAACACGTGTCATATTCACAGGCATTATGTGTAAAGTAAGAAGATGCAATTCAAGTTAGAAGCAATACAAGCTAGAAATCATACGCAACATGCAACCACATATAATAGTGTCAAGTTAGAGCAAGAACCTGTGATGGTGGAGTAGGGGAGATGTGCTCATCATCTACACAGCTACGTTGACTGTCCAGCCTTGTGTTGTCTTGCGAATCTTGTTGGGATGATGGCGGAGTAGAATCTGTAGAGACCCCCTGTTTGAGTTGCTCCGAAGGACCACCATCATCCACTGCCGGACTAATTTCCTTCAGCTGTAATGATTTTGCATTGTGAAGTCAAACGATAAGAAAAGGGAATAAAATTCGCTCTTCAGAACTCATTCATGCATGATACTGACGAACACTACTCGGATGAAAGGCAAACACATGATGCGAGGATGGAATATGTATGAAAAACATGATGGTGTGACATATTCACACCTATGATGTGGTAACTAAGCAGAATGCATTTCAACAAATTAGAAGCACTGCAAGCTAGACACCATATGAAAGATGCAACCAATATCACTCTGCCAAGTTCAAACTGTATGGCGTTTCAACAAATTAGAAGTAGTACATGCTAGAAATCATATGCAAGACACAACCAATATCACAGTGGCGACTTAAAGGTGCCTTATCATAAGTGACTGATGCGGGATATGCAAGAATAGTAGTCTGATGTAGAAACATGAACACATGTCATATTCACAGGCATTATGTGCAAAGTAAGCAGATGCAATTCAACAAAGTTAGAAGCAATACAAGCTAGACATCATAAGCAACATGCAACCACATATAATAGTGCCAAGTTAGAGCAAGCACCTGTGATGGTGGAGTAGGGGAGATGTGCTCATCATCTACACAGCTACGTTGACTGTCTAGCCTTGCGTTGTCTTGCGAATGTTGTTGGGAGGATGGCGGAGTAGAATCTTTAGAGAACCTCCGTTTCAGTTGCTCGGAAGGACCACCATCATCCAATGCCTTGCCAATTTCCTTCAGCTTTATTGATTTTGCATTGTGAGGTCATACCGACAAGAAAAAGGAATATCATTCGCTCTTCAGAACTCATTCATGCATGATACTGACGAACACTACTCTGATGAAAGGCAAAGTCATGATACGAGGATGGAATATGTACGAAAAAATGGACGGCTTGACATATTCACACCTATAATGTGGTAACTAAGCAGAAGACACTTCAACAAATTAGAAACACTGCAAGACACCATATGGAAGGTGCAGTCAATATCACTCTGCCAAGTTAAAACTGTCTCGTCATAGGTGGCGTTCATCAAACTAGAAGCAATACATGCTAGAAATCATATTCAAGACGCAAACCAATATCACACTTGTAACGCCTGTTGACACACGAACACGTCACGTGTACCCTCGACGCCGGGGGTGATGCACCGCAGCTCACGTCGAAGGAGACCCGACCGACAGCGCGATACGCAAGACAGTCGACGGGCGCTTTTGCAGACCCGAAAACCCCACACCCCCGGGTGGGACCCCGTCAGGGAGTGCGGCGGCTATGGGCTGCCCTAGGTCGATTCGCTCGCCCCTAGAGCCTCGGAATTCGCAGCTCTCAAACACAAAGAACAGCGAAGAACGAGAGAGAAAAATGGTGGAGAGATAAAACGTAGATGAAAAAGTAGTATATTGATTTGTTCGATTGTTCAATCGGCCGTCACCCTCAACATATATAAGAGGCGACTGGACTTCCCGTACAAGCAAAGAAATTATCTAGGCTTTCCTTACAAGAAAATTACATCAATTCACGTCCAAAACCCTAGTCAAATTCAGACTGGTTTATCCGAACTTTCCAAAACTGTTCGGTTTAAACTGGCTGCACCTTGCGGGTCTTTTTTGTGGTGGTAAACGATCTCGGATGAAAACAAGCCCAAAAGCAATCTTGACCGTTACGACGAGACGAACAACATTCATGTTGAAGTTTTTTTTATCAAAGATCATCTTGAGGGTCAGATCGGTCTCGCAACACAGGCTATTTCCTCGCGCTACCCATCAGACATGTGTCTGGTGGGGCGCGCCACATCTCGCCTCGTGACAGGGCTGCACTCCGATTACTCTAACTTTTGCATACGAACTCAGATTTGAACGATTTTTATATCAAAATCGATCGTTTCGACGAGACGAAGACAACCCGTGTAGACCATTTTTTCATTTGAGGTTGTCTTGGGGGCTTAATCGGCTAAACTGTACTTTGAATATAAGATCTTGGTACTTTGAGCATAGTTTCGGCCTTCGAGATGAAATCGGACGGCGATGACCCAAATTTCAAAGATGTTCATATCAATAATACGGAACTCTTTCATGTAGATCACTTCTCCATTTGAGTCCATCTAGATAATCATTTGAGCCCATCTTCAGCTTCTGGTTGAATTGGTCTTGACAGTTTCCACCCCAGCAAGCTTTTTCCCGGCAAGCTTTTCAGCCCCGGCAAGATCTTTGCCCGGCAAGATTTTCCCCCGGCAAGGTCTTCGCCCGGCAAGCTTTTCCTCCAGCAATCTTTCCTCCCCGGCAAGGTCTTTCTCGGCAAGATTTCACACCGACAAGCTTCTCCGCCGGCAAGCTTTCCACGCCGGCAAGCTTCTCTGCCGGCAAGGTTTTACCCCGGCAAGGTTTCATTCAGCCGGCAAAGGATGAATACTTCCTCACTCAGGGCCGGCCCGCGAAGTGTTGCCTCTAACTTTTGCATATGAATCCGGATTTGTGACCATGCCAAAATCTGGTGTCAACACATGCCCCCCTGTTTTTCGGCAAAGCTTGTGTGCCAAAAAATAACTTGTATTGTGTTTGTTCTAAGGACGATGTCAACACTCCATCGGCCATTTTCCTCAGGACGATAATCAGGTATCGGCCACGTTTGTGCTAAGGGTGATAGTCATATATCGGCCACTGCCCACTTAGGCTTCTTGCCACACACTTGGGTGGTATTTCTTCAAGTACTTGCCATTGAGAGCTCGAGGTAACAATGCCCCTTGTACGGATTCCACCAAATAAGAGTTTCCGGGAAATATTCTTGCAATTCTAAAAGGACCTTCCCAACTTGGAGACCATTTCCCGAATTTTCTGTCTCTTGAACCAATCGGGAGAATTACTTTCCAGACGAGATCGCCAACTTGAAAATTCTTCAACTTAACCTTCTTATTGTAAGCCCTTGCTACCCTCAATTTGTCCCTCTCTATGGCCTTCAAAGCAGCCAAACGTTTATCGGCAACCTCATCAATATTGTCCATCATCAAGTTATAAAAGTCTACTGCCGATAAATCATTTTGTTTGGCTATTCTCAAAGCATTCAAATTCACTTCCACCGGTAAAACAGCCTCTTGACCGTATACTAGCTCATATGGAGTCACCTTCGTAGCACCATGCCTTGAGATCCTATGTGCCCACAAAGCTTCAGACAACAACTCATGCCATCTCCTTGGATTGTCCTCAATCTTCTTCTTGATGAGCTTGATTAAAATTTTATTGCTAGACTTAGCTTGTCCATTGGCTTGGGCATAATATGGAGAGGAATTGAGCAATTTGATGTTATAAGATTCGGCAAATTCTCTAACTTGGTGTTACATGAAAGAGGAGCCTTGATCTGTAGTCAATGTTTGAGGAATGCCGAATCTATGAATAATGTGCTCGGTTATGAATTTAGTCACCTCCGTATGTGTCATGTTCTTGAGAGGTACTGCTTCAGACCATTTAGTGAAATAATCGGTTGCCACCAATACGAACCGATGCCCCTTTGAGGAAGATGGATGAATTTGTCCAATAAAGTCAAAACCCCATCCTCTTAAAGTCCGCGGTTTGATAATGGGATGTAACATAGCTGTAGGAGCCAACTGAATATCACCAAATTTTTGACAAGCTTCACACCCTTTGTAATATCTGAAGCAATCATTAATCATAGTCGGCCAGTAAAATCCAGCACGTCGTAGCAACCATTTCATCTTGGGAGTCAATTGATGAGTGCCACAAATACCTTCATGGACCTCCCCCATAGAAACTCTCGCTTGGTCCTCGTCCAAGCACTTTAGAAGAACATCATCAACCATTCGGCGATAGAGATCATCATCTCTCATTGTATACTTGAAAGCCATCTGCCGAACAGCCCTGTCCACCCTTCTACTAGGATCACACAAATAATCAGAAATGGGTTTCCTCCAGTCTTGACTTTCTCCTGCATTGAATATTTCATTAGTGGCCGAAACGGTGGGCTCCGGTTCGGCCTCCTCTACGTCGGCAAGACTAGACATCGGCTTTTCAGAAATATGAAACATGCCATGATCAACATGGTAGCCGGATGCCTGTTGTGCCAACTCATTTGCTTTCCAATTATCATGTCTAGATATATGAGCAATGCTAAAACAATCCAAAGTAGAAATTATATCTAGACATTTATTAAGATAAACATCAAGTGATTCGTCCAAACATTGAAAGACTTTGGATATCTGCTGCACCACTAGTAACGAATCACCATAAGCCTCAATATGTGTAACACCTATAGCAAGCAACATCTCTAAACCGAATAACAATGCTTCATATTCGGCTTGATTATTTGTGCAAAAATATTCTAGGTGGCACGAGTCTTCAAAAACAGCACCATGAGGAGATATATAAACAATACCAACACCTTGGCCATTGCTACAAACTGAACCATCAAAGTATAATCTCCATGGTACTACTGAAACAAGGTTCATATCAATATCATGCTTATCATCCGATGTTCAACAATGAAATTAGCAACAATTTGGCCTCTCATGGATTTTAGAGATTCATACGCCAAATCATATTCAATCAAAGCATAAGCCCACTTGCCAATTCTACCACTAAGAATTGGCCTATGCAACATGTATTTAATGACATCGGTCTGACAAGCTACTACGCAAGCACTCGGCACTAAATAATGTCTCAATTTTGTGCAAGCATAATATAAGCATAGACATAATTTTTCAATAAATGTATACCTTGTCTCGGCGTCCAATAAGCGCCTGCTCAAATATGTAATAGCATGCTCTTTTCTTTTGGTTTCTTGAGTCAAAACAACACCAATAACTCCTTCCTCTGCTGCAATGTAAAGCCTGAAGGGTTCCCTATGCTTGGGTGCTTTCATCACCGGAAGAGTGCACAAATAATTCTTGATCATATCAAATGCTTCTTGCTGTTTTGCCCCCCAAGTGAAATCAACATCACTCTTTAACCGAAGGATAGGAGTAAACACATCAGCCTTCCCTGACAGATTAGCTATGAACCTCCTCAAGTAATTGACCTTGCCAAGGAACTTTTGCATATCTCTCTTGCATGTTGGAGCTTCCACTTTCTGTATGACCTCTATCTTTTTGGGATCAATCTCTATGCCATCTTCATGGATAATGAAGCCCAAAACTTACCAGCTGACACACCGAATGCACACTTCAAAGGATTCATCTTTAGTCCATAGTTTTTCATTCTTTCAAAAGCTAAACGCAAATCGGCCAAGTGGGATTCAAAAGTGTTTGATTTGACAACAATATCATCAATATAGACTTCAAGTATGACACCGAGTAAATCATGAAAAATCAAATTCATAGCCCTTTGATATGTAATCCGAATGTCATCACTGTCCACTTGAATAAACCAAGAAAACCAGGGCAACGAAAAGCTGTCTTGGACATGTCCTCTTCGGCCATAAAAATTTGATTGTATCCGGCATTACCATCTAGAAAACTAATAACTTTATGTCCAGAAGCATCATTAATAAGCATATCGGCTATTGGCATGGGATACTCATCTTTGGGTGTAGCCCTATTCAGATCTCTGAAGTCAATGCACACCCTCAATTTGCCGGATCCTTTCTTTTCCACTGGGACAATGTTAGAAATCCACTCGGCATACCTGCAAGGTCTAATAAAATTAGCTTTAAGCAAATGACCGATCTCTTCCTTGATCCGGTCATATGTTTTTGTATTAAACTTTCTGGCCGATTGTTTATATGGTCTAAAACCAGCCTTTATAGGTAACCGATGCTCCACTAGCTCTCGGCTTAAACCTGGCATCTCATGATATTCCCATGCAAAGCAACAAACATATTCTTTCAATAGCTCGATCAACTTAGCTTTATGATCGGCTTTTAAATTTGCATTTACAAATTCGGCCTAGGAGTTGAACCATCTCCTATATCTATCTCTTCTAATGGATCGGCCGACGTAAAACCTTGTCCTAATTTATCCATATCATCTAACTCTTCTATGGACTCATACATATCGTTCTCATTGGACCGATATTCTACAAGTCGCTTTTGTAACCACTCTGAGTTAGGATCCATTTAAACATATCATACCTTGGAGCCGATTGCATTCAATCGGCTTTAAAGAGACAGACACGAAACCATTCTTGGTTGCGCTGAGAAAATCAAACTCTGACAAGTCACGTCCCATCAAGCAAGTAGCATTTGGGTGTTGCCAATCCACTGATGCCTCCGCCGAAGCAACATAGGCCGAGTTATCCGCATGAACGACTTCCACTTCATCATCAACCCACTGGATCAAAAACTGGTGCATAGTGGACGACACGCACTGGTTTGCATGAACCCAATCACGGCCTAGTATGACATTGTAGTTACCTTGCACCTCAGCGACAAAGAATGCGGTAGCCAAAGTTTTACTTCCCACCGTGAGCTCCACATACATCACACCTTTGGCTTCAGTTTTCTCTTTGCCTTCAAATCCATTGAGCACCATGTTGGTCTTTATCAACTCTTCATCATGCAGCCCCAATTTTTTCAAGACCAAATATGGCATAAGATTCACCACAACACCACCATCAACAAGCATCCGAGTGAGCGGTGATCCATTGATATGACCTCTGAGATACAACGGTTTCAGATGCGTTACTGGGTCTTTTGGCTTCTCGAATATTGCATTTTTAGGGCCAAAATCCAGCTGGGCCACCTCCCCTTCCTCATCTACAGCTCGAAACTCAGCAGGTAAGTAATACACTATATTGATATCCATACCTTCATGAACCGGCGTAGACTCATAGTCCAACATATCATCCTCTTCTTCAAGTGCATCCACCGATTCTGAAGTTTGTCCAAGTGAAGGAGAAGTAAGAAGTGTCGCAGACGATGTAATAGTTGTTGCATCGTCCTCCTTTGGTGGCGCAGGTGCTGCTGTGATAGGTGTAGAAGCGACTGCATCTTGTATTTTTTTAGGCCTCCACACTTGTTTTGTAGGCACCATGGGCCGAGTATCATTGAACAACTTATCCCTTTGCTTCTCGGCTTCTTGTTTTGTCATCTCTTGACTCCTTAACCTCTATAGTTTCCTCTTTTTTGTTTTTGTCAGCCCTGGAGGACACCACTTTGGCTGAGTGTATTTAGGATCTCTCATCTTTACTTGGCTGGTGTTTCCTTCAAGGTCATTAGCCGAGTGTTTTGGTGCGATAGCAAGTATCAGCTCAGTCGGATTGCTATGCATAATCGGCTGTTGTATGGTGAATGTTTCGGTGCCCAAGATGAGTGAGTCGGCATTGGTTTTTTCCTTGCCTTTGCTTGACTCGACCGTTACAACATTTGGCGACTTAACACACCATTCTTGCTTGCCGACCCTTTTTTGATTATCTTGCACTGGCCGATTGACACTATTGTTCAAACGGCCTCGTGTGGGATAAGAAAGTCTCTCATGAATGGGCCTCCTTTGTTCTGCCCAACCCATATGAAAAGCATAAGGGGCCATTGGGGGCTGCCTCCATCCTCCATTGAAGTCCCCCATGTAGTATGGCACATAGGAGGGTGGCGGCATCCATGGTCCTGGCGCCCACGACCCATATGGCCTTGCATGATGCTGAAATTCTTCCCGAGGAGGTGACCTTGAGCGCTTCAAATTTGGTGACCGGTTAGAGCTAGAACCGGCTGCATGATTGGCATACTTGGACAGCAACATATCAAAAGTTGGCTTGATTTTCTTGCGCTGCACTTTAGCTTCATTCGTCTTCCACTTGCCAACTTCTGGACTTTTGGGCTTGACAAATTTAACACGAGTATTTTCTTGCGCTTGCGGTTGCCCCCCGAGTGTAGGATTCTTGATGGTGATTTTGATTGTCTCCTTGCCACAGGGTTGCTTGTCAAGCACAACCTGTCTCCCCAAGACCTTGTCGCCCTCCTTGTCTTTCCTGGGCTCACCAACAATGACATTAGCTTTATTAGCAGATTCGGCAACCTCCGGCCGAATGAGTAGCTTCTTTCCCTCCAAATCCATGGTATTCATTGGAAAAGGCTATTTATCAACTCGCATCTCAAAAAAGTTCAATCGTCCGTTATTAATGGCCGATTGTATCTGCCGTCGAAAAACATTGCAATCGTTAGTAGCATGAGAAAAAGAATTATGATATTTGCAATAAGCGCGCCATTTCAGCTCTTCAAACGGCGGTAAAGTATGAGATATTCTAATAATCTTAACCTGTAGCAAAGCATCAAATATTTTATCACACTTAGCAATGTTAAAAGTAAACTTCATTTCTTCATCATGATTCTTATGAATCGGTTTCAGATCATTGCAAGTAAAGGGTTTGGCCTTAGATGGCCAAACAAATTCAGTAGAAAAAACATCACCCTCATCGTCCGAGTGATCACTATCATATTCCACCATATTCATCTTTGGACGATCGGCTTTGTATCTATGCACTTCTCTGAGGTCTTTGCTTTGACTTTCCTGAGCCAAAGCCCTTTGTAAGACTTGGTTGATATTTAAGAACTCGTAGCCTTCTAGCTTTTCTCTAATGGTAGTTCTCAAACCACTCAGCACTAGGTCTGCCAAGTCCCTCTCGGTTATCACCAAACTAAAACACCGGTTTTTTGTTTCTCTGAATCTCTTGACGTAATCGGAGACCGATTCATCATGCTTCTGTTTAACCGATGTTAGATGTGACAACTTGAGTTCATTGTCGCCGCTATAAAAGTGATCATGAAACTTCTGCTCTAGCTACGACCAAACCCGAATGGAACCATGGGGTAAAGAAGAAAACCATGAAAATGCGGTACCAGTTAATGATAAAGGAAATAAACACACTTTCAATTCATTCAATGAGCCTGCCTCACCCAATTGTGCTAAATACTGACTAACATGCTCCCATGTGGTTTTTGTGCCTTCTCCATTAAACTTAACAAAATCTGGAATTTTATATCCTAGAGGGCACTGGATGGCATCAAAGTACTCGGGGTACGACTCTTGGTAAATCCGATTCCGAGGTAACTCAACTCCAAAATTCTCTCGAAGCATCTTAGCCATCTCCTCTCTAAGATTAGCTAGACCATCATCCATAGTGGACGATGAAGCTTGTGGCAGTGGCATATGAGAAGTAGGGTTACTAGCTGTAGGTAAGAATTGTGGCATGTATGTTGACCCATAATTTGGTAGTGGTCGAGTGGTTGTAGCTGTAGGTAGGGTTTGGTTCGGCGTTGCCAGCGAACCTGGCATGCTCATAATAGGGTTGATGGGTGCAGTCACAATCTGATTTGTTTGGGTAGGATAATAAGCCATCGGCACGGGAGGCGCCGATGCAATAGGTAAAGCCAGATTAGGGTTTTGCACACTAGTAGCTACACCATCATTACCACTAGACGATTGAGATGTATTCTTCTGAGCATTAGTATTTTCTATGAAAGTTTGGTAGACTAGATTGTTACCATCAGCAATACGACTTTCCATCTCAGCCCACTGCTCAGGAGAAAAGGCAGTACTTACAGAGGGTTTAACCTGCTCGGCTTGAAGAGGAGGGAACTTGATTTCTTCAATCGGAGTGATGTTGCCTTGGCGATCCTTCTTGAACTTTGCAAGGAACTCCTGCAAGTCCTTCTCCTCGCGCGCGTTCTTGTACTCCTCATAAACTTGGCGATGATCGGCCGATATCTCATCAAGACTGGGCTTAATGATGTTATCGGCGTCTACCGCAGATGGCTTGGGAATATCAGACATGGTGGATGATGACGATTGATCTTCGATCCCCAGCAGAGTCGCCAAAAAGTGTGTTGACACACGAACACGTCAAGTGTACCCTCGACGCTGGGGGTGATGCACCACAGCTCACGTCGAAGGAGACCCGACCGACAGCGCGATACACAAGACAGTCGACAGGCGCTTTTGCAGACCCGAAAACCCCACACCCCCGGGAGGGACCCCGTCAGGGAGTGCGGCGGCTATGGGCTGCCCTAGGTCGATTCGCTCGACCCTAGAGCCTCGGAATTCGCAGCTCTCAAACACGAAGAACAGCGAAGAACGAGAGAGAAAGACGGAGGAGAGATAAAACGTAGATGAAAAAGTAGTATATTAATTTGTTTGATTGTGTGTTGTTCAATCGGCTGTCACCCCCAACATATATAAGAGGTGACTAGACTTCCCGTACAAGCAAAGAAATTATCTAGGCTTTCCTTACAAGAAAATTACATCAATTCACGTCCAAAACCGTAGTCAAATTCGGACTGGTTTATCCGAACTTTCCAAAACTGTTCGGTTTAAACTGGCTGCACCTTGCGGGTCTTTTTTGCGGTGGTAAACGATCTCGGATAAAAACAAGCCCAAAAGCAATCTTGACCGTTTCAACGAGACGAACAACTTTCATGTTGAAGGTTTTTTGATCAGAGATCATCTTGAGGGTCAGATCGGTCTCGCAACACAGGCTATTTCCTCGCACTACCCATCAGACATGTGTCTGGTGGGGCGCGCCATATCTCGCCTCGTGACAGGGCTGCACTCTGGTTACTCTAACCTTTGCATATGAACTCGGATTTGAACGATTTTTATATCAAAATCAATCGTTTCGATGAGACGAAGACAACCCGTGTAGACCATTTTTTCATTTGAGGTTGTCTTGGGGGCTTAATCGGCTAAACTGTACTTTGAATATAAGATCTTGGTACTTTGAGCATAGTTTCGGCCTTCGAGATGAAATCGGACGGCGATGACCCAAATTTCAAAGATGTTCATATCAATAATACGGAACTCTTTCATGTAGATCACTTCTCCATTTGAGTCCATCTAGATAATCATTTGAGCCCATCTTCAGCTTCTGGTTGAATTGGTCTTGACAGTTTCCACCCCAGCAAGCTTTTTCCCGGCAAGATCTTTGCCCGGCAAGATTTTCCCCCGGCAAGGTCTTCGCCCAGCAAGCTTTTCCTCCGGCAATCTTTCCTCCCTGGCAAGGTCTTTCTCGGCAAGATTTCACACCGGCAAGCTTCTCCGCCGGCAAGCTTCTCCGCTGGCAAGCTTTCCACGCCGGCAAGCTTCTCCGTCGGCAAGGTTTTACCCCGGCAAGGTTTCATTCAGCCAGCAAAGGATGAATACTTTCTCACTCAGGGCCGGCCCGTGAAGTGTTTCCTCTAACTTTTGCATATCAATCCGGATTCGTGACCATGCCAAAATCTGGTGTCAACAACGCCCTCGATGCGGCTATATCTCCTACATGTCGAAGCACGACTTAGAGGCATAACTGCATTGAAAGCAATGTCACAAGTGAGGTAATCTTCACAACAACCCATGTAAATAAATAAAGGGGAAAAGTACATAGTTGGCTTACACTTGCCACGTCACACAAATACATAAATAACATTACATGCATCCAAATACACTCAAGGTCCGACTATGGAACCAAAATGAAGATAAACCCCAAATTCAACATAGTCCCCGATCGCCCCAACTGGGCACCACTACTGATCATCTGGGAAAGACACATAGTAACGACGAGAGTCTTCATCGAACTCCCACTTGAGCTCGGTCATATCATCTGGAACGGTATCATCGGTCCCTGTATATGGTTTGGAAGGAATCTGTGAGTCACGGGGACTCAGCAATTTCGCACCCTTGCGATCAAGACTATTTAATCTTATATGTAAGGTAAAGGTATGATGTGGATCTGCAGCAAGCGACTAGCATATATGGTGGCTAACATACGCAAATGAGAGCGAGAAGAGAAGGCAAAAACATGGTCGAACAACTATGATCAAGAAGTGATCCTAGAACAACCTACGTCAAGCATTACTCCAACACCGTGTTCACTTCCCAGACTCCGCCGAGAAGAGACTATCACGGTTACACACGCGGTTGGTGCATATTAATTAAGTTAAGTTTCAGGTTATCTACAACCGGACATTAACAAATTCCCATCTGCCCATAACCGCGGGCACGGCTTTCGAAAGTTCAAATCCCTGCAGGGGAGTCCCAACTTAGCCCATCACAAGCTCTCACGGTCAACGAAGGATATTCCTTCTCCCAAGACAATCCGATCAGGCTCGGCATCCCGGTTACAAGACATCCTCGACAATGGTAAAACAAGTCCAGCAACATCGCCCGAATGTGCCGACAAATCCCGATAGGAGCTGCACATATCTCGTTCTCAGGGCACACTTAAATTGTCCAAACTTTTGGTAGGCCATCCCAGAGTTGCCCCTGGTGGCCACCGGCGACTGACAAGGTGGACCAACACTCAGAGGAGCATTGGCCCGGGGGGTTTAAATAAAGATGACCCTTGGGCTCCGGAAACCCAAGGGAAAACTAGGCTAGGTGGAAAATGGTAAAAGCAAGGTTGGGCATTACTGGAGGAGTTTTATTCAAGGTGAACTGTCAAGGGGTTCCCATTATAACCCAACCGTGTAAGGAATGCAAAATCCGGGAACATAACACCGATATGACGGAAACTAGGGCGGCAAGAGTGGAACAAAACAATAGGCATAAGGCCGAGCCTTCCACCTTTTACCAAGTATATAGGTGCATTAAGATAAACAGGATAATATGGTGATATCCCAACAATAAACATGTTCCAACAAGGAACGATCTCCAATCTTCACCTGCAACTAGCAACACTATAAGAGGGGCTGAGCAAAGCGGTAACATAGCCAAACAACGGTTTGCTAGGACATGGTGGGTTAGAGGTTTGACATGGCAATATGGGAGGCATGATAAGCAAGTGGTAGGTATCGTAGCATTGGCATAGCAAAAGAGTGAGCATCTAGCAAGCAAAGATAGAAGTGATATCGAGGGTATGGTCATCTTACCTGCAAAGTTCTCAGAGTTGCCTTGATCCTCGTAAGCATACTCAACGGGCTCTTCGTTCACGTACTCATCTCCCGGCTCTACCCAAGCAAGAACAACAAACCAAAAGGAACACAATCAACCATGTACAATGCTCAAGCAACATGATGCAAACATGGTATGATATGCGGGATGTGATATGCGATGCATATGCAAGATTTGGCAAGGAATGATGGAACCTGGCCTCATCTTGGAAATCCAAGAGTGCCACTGGAAAGGTGAGGTGATTTCGGTTGAAATCGATATAAAGATCACCGGAATCGGATGCATGGTTTGGAAATGACAAGCAAAACAAATATGGCACCGGTCTGCGATAAACAACAAGTAGCCTTCTAAATGCAACAAGAGCAACATGCTACTGTACTCAAGCATGACAAAGAAATACATGGCAGGGATCCACTCATGATGCTTGACAAAATATGAACACTGAGCTACGGCTAATTCACTCATTAACAGGTTCAAACAAGCATGGCAAAAGTGCAAAAGATAACAGGTTTCAGACTTAGTGAAATAACAAGTCAAGAATTTATCATCAGTAAGCAATGTTTAGAGCACGATAACTACATGCTACAGGAACATCTCATGGCAAAGCAAGGCATGGCATGAAGCTACTCAAAGCATATAACAAAAGTCCCTTAGTGACCTTGAGCCAAAAGGGATCAAAAAATACAATTGCAAGCATGTGAACATAGCAAAAACATAAACAGACTCAGACTTAGTGAAAAACTGCAGCATGCAAAACAGATTAACAAGTAGGCATGTTTACGAGCTCAATGCACTCACTACGAGGCATTGCATGACAAACTAAGCATACACCCATCAAGGAGACATGTCCTAGAAGCTAGACATGGCAAGAACAATAACATAGCATGCACGAATCAACAACAACAAGCTCGGCAAAATTGCTAAACATGTTAACAATCTGCCAGGAACACTTTATAGCAAAAGTAGAGCTCGATTGACTCAAGCTAGGGTGCTCCATAATTGCAAACAAAGACATGGATGGATAGAGCACAACATTATCTACAAACATCCTTACTGATCATGCTCAAAAGAGGCACGAATCACTAGGAAACACAATGAACATATGGCATAAAAACAAAAGCAGGACAAGGACTTAGAATAATCCTAAGTCCCTGAAATCAACATCATTGAGTAAGCTACTTTGCATGCTTGTGCTAGTCACCACAAAGATCACAAAAATACATGTCATACACCCCTGTAAAGATGGCATGGCATACTACAAAACACATGTAGAGCTCAGGATCATAGCATGCACACATTAATCATGGCAAAAATGACAAAAGGGCATTTGCTAAAACAGATCTGAAACTATCATCACATAGCCCTCTTCCAACAGCATTTAGGGTATCAAGATGAGCTCAAATGAAAATGATGTAGTGATATGAAATGATGTACTCGTCGATACGACATTTTGATATGCTACACACATGAATCGGAGCTACGATGATGAAGTTATGGCATGTCAAATTATGCAAAATGTTAGGGTTTCGAGGGGGAAAAGTCAACTGTCTCGAATCTCGGATCCAGATCTGCACGCTTTTCGAGGATGGACGGAGTTCCTGTTCGCCAGAATACGAGGTCGCCAGAGGAAGGGATCGGTTCGGCGAGGAGAGGACAGAGGGCGTCGCCGGAGAGACGAGGTGGCCGCGGGCGCCGGGCGGTGAAGCGGTGCCGGAAGCGGATGGCGGCAGGACTCGCTGGCGCGGGGTGGCGGCGCTCGCCGGCGC